>NW_027556098.1:227977572-228244606 GCF_003287225.1 Phascolarctos cinereus | reverse complement strand
TTACTGCTAATCCTAATTGTGTTAGGGAGAAATATGTTTCCCACACAACAAAGTAATGCAAGAAGAGAAAGAATGAAAGCCTCAATGGAAGTTGATTGTAAAGCATACCTACCTGGGTAACTTTCTCTGTCACATTGTGTGTTCGATCTTTAACCTTGGGTGCAATAATTGTTTTCTCAGAAGATGGAGGGGATGTGTTCTTTTTTTCAGTTTTGACGTCTGAAAAATTCAAAGTAAGCTGAGGAATCTTGTTGATGGTGCTGTATTTGTTGAGATTTGAATCAGATGTGGATCCCAGTAGACTTGACTTGATATGATTAAAAGGTCCTAAAAAATCAGAAATCATTTATAGTAGGTGATATTAGGAGGGAACAGAAGAAGAAAAGAATGGTTCTAAATGATAACACTGACTAGGTATGTCCAGTACATACGTAACTCAGATAAGACTAAATTCAATGACTTAGTACCCAAATACAGGGCTTTGGGTCACTTTCTGCCATCCTGGATGCAGCATGTTTCAGGGGACAGAATTTGGCCCTGGGCCTAGACTGAGATAGAAGATGGCAAGTTTAGCTTCTTCATTAAAGTTGGAATAAAATAAAAAACCTCAACCGACTGTTACTGGTCGAATTCTGAATTCAAATGCCCTCCTGAATCTCTCATTATAATCCATGCATATCATGGATATGATTCAAGGAAGAATTTGCATATGGGAAAGATATACCAACTATGGAAATTCCAGATAAGCAACATCTGCAGGCCAGATTTGTATGCCTTTCCTCTTATTTATCCCATGACCTTTGTGCCCTGGATGCTTATTTGATGTAAGTCCCCAGTCAGAATCTGAGGAGAAGTGATAAGCTGGCTGGATACCTCACGTTTTAAGCTTTGCAAAGTGCCCCTAACAAGAGTATGTCATCTTTAAATGATGGGCTAGCTTGAAGTAGCCAAGGGTTAACAGGATGGGTTGACTACATACGAGGTAGAGGATGGGGTGTGTGTGGAATAATTGGTATCCCTTTAGTGGAGAAATCTAGCTTCTGTGTAGAATTTTTCTTTTCTTCCCTTTTTGTCATGGCTTCATCCTGATTTAAGACAAACTCCTTGAGGACTCGTGCATCTGAGAAAACTAGATAGATAATCCTGCCATCCACAGATTCTTATCTTGGGGATAAGATTTTGTAATCATGGAGGATTTATCTGAGGTGAGTGGCATATATACCTTCTCTCCCATGCCCCTTGTGCATTAAGACAAGTTGTTAGAAAATCTTGGTTCATTGCTCACTTGTTTCCTCCTCTCCAGTGTGACCAGATATACTTTCCTCTGCCACGGAACCTACTGCTCTGCTGCTTACCCAGGATGTCGCCAATGGAGTTTTCTGATGTGAAAGGCAGGCTCTCCATACCCATCATTATTTTTTCTCTAATAGCAAATAGGCAGGAAGGATTATTCAAGAATATTGCCCTAATGGTATTTAGGAGCACATACAGAATTATTATAGAATACAATATAGAATCCCATAATGTAACTAGTTTACATATATATGTATATATAAATACATACACACACACGCATACATATATGTGTGTGTGTGTGTGTATATATATATATATATATGTATATATATACATATACATACATGTGTTTGAGGATAATTCTGAGCCTGCATATCTTGCTTTATGTTACTAGCTTTTTTCTCTAAGAATCATGCCAGAACTTGGGGGATTGGAATGTATTTTAAGTATTAGTAGGTAACAGTAAAAATACTTCTTTAATTTCTAATAATTATTTGCAGATCAAGTATTTTAGACCACAATGAACAATCGATGCCATATAGGTGTGATATTAAAAAATAAAAACAGCCTGTAAACTATAAGCCTATATAAAATTTGAGTTTATAACAAAACTCAAAGGAAATCACAAGGTATTTATCTATGAAAATTTTAAGAAATTTTTAACAGATTTTAATTAAAACATTTTAAGAAATTTTAACAGAAATAAACAATTGTTTATTAAATTAAAACAATGTGTTTCTTCTTAGTTGCAACTCTTCACTTACTGAATTTCATTCATGGTGACAGCCAGGTCTGTCACTACGATGTATTCTATTGAAATATCCTGGCATATATTGCCTAGACTGTCCTAATTTGAGTATAGATTCTGACTTTTGTTTCTATTCATATGACAAGGATTGTAATAAGAGGAGAAAATGGCCCCAAAGTAATCTCATTCTTATGGTTTTTAGAGAAGTTCCCACTAAGTATTACCAATTTATTTCTATTAGATGTTATAAGCCTGGTATAGATATATTTTTATTTGTAGCTTTCTAAGGCCAAATTCAAGAATAGTAATAACTTCCATCACAACCCAAGTTGTGATATTTGTGGCTTTCACAACAATTTTTTCTTTGTGGCTAATCTCTTCTACAGCCCTCAAACTTCTAGTCCACAGCAAAAGACAATTTTGGCTACTGATAAGGATTTTGACCAGGCTTTAGGAGAGGGTGGGTGGTCCAAGAAAATGTTCTCTTTTTACTAAATAGCTTGAAATTCTTTGATGGAATGTCTATAGCTTCAGTTGTCACAGTAGCTGTCTAGCACCCACTCCTGAAAGGACAATGCTATATAGAGAGTTGTTTTATATGCGATGGGTAAAAAGGAGCATGGCACTGCCAATCTTTTCACTTTGTTTCTATAACTGATCCCAATTACCCAATCACCATAAATGAAATGGTTATGATGATAAATGAAAAACGGGATTGAGCTTTGTTATTTATTTTTTCTGTTTCCCAGACATAGACTAGAATAAAATAAGCTTCACTTTTATTGCTAAAGGTGGTTTGGCTTATCTTATTTATGGAAGATGTCTTTTCCTCAGTAGTAAATTCTGTTTGTTACTGCAGATTTTTATTCTTAGTGCCTCACATACTGATTCCTGATCATAGTCACCTACAAATTTAATTTGTTCATCAAAAATTATAGTAGGCATCCTTTGACTTTTTAAAGTGTGTCATGGAACATTTTGGCGTCTGGGAAAGCCAACATTCTCCTAAGAATAATGTTTTTAAATAATTGAAGGAAATGCTAAGAAATTAGTGAAAGTAAAGGAATATTTTTCTAATCCATGGACCCCCCAAAATCTCTCCATGGAACCCAAGTTAAAAAATTCAGATATAGGAGATGGAATGTAATATTGCTAAAATGTTAAGATACTAAACCTGATGTCTATACTTAGCTCAGGTGAAGAACTCTTGAGTTAAAGGGATTCATGGAAGCTAGCATCAAGCAAAGACTTTCTCTATAAACTAAAATGTCATTTAATCCTTTACATTGTAGCTCATTATGCTTTCTTAAAAATTAATTTTGCATTCAAATGTTTATATTCCAAAGCTTTTGAAAAATCTACAAGAGGAAATAAGCTGGCTTAGAGCATGTTTAGCCTTCAAAACTTTTCCAAAATATTAATGAGAGTATTCCTCCTATCTGAGTTTGGGTAATTTTATAACTCTCATTTCAAATATGAGAAATCTGAGGCAGAGATCACATGGCCACAAAGCAATTGGATTCAAAAGCTAGAAATCAGACATCAGAGTTTCCTACTTTTTAATTCTGTTTTCAGAAATGACTTGGTTAAGCACTGAAAAGTGACAGGCAGCCTTACTGAAAGTGATCAAGACCTATGAGGACTAAGAAGAAAATGAAAGAAAGGAGAGTCACCTGAGAAGCTGAGAAGATGAATTTAAATAAAATGAACCCCTGCCTACACGTGGCAGTAGTAAGATGAATATATACTTAGAAGACACAGGAATATGGGAGAGTCTGGTATTCTTTAAAGAGATAATTACCAGTTCAAAAGACCCAACTGCCCAATGTATTAGGAGATGTTGGAAAAAAAGAAACTTAATTAAAAAATCCAATAGCTGCATATGGTACAAAATGTCTGATGAAGTATAAAACTAAACCAGGTTCAAGGGTTTGAATACAAAGATCCAAGATACACTTAGAGAAATCAAATCTAAGGGTTTGGGTTTTTTCTTAAACCTTTAGGTTTGGTTTCTCAAACAAAACAAAACAAAACAAAAACACCCTAAAAGAACATTTAAGCTAAGGTTATTTAACTGCAATACTAAAATATTACTTAAATTCACCAGGCATTGAAGGAAGACCAACAATAATATCCTCATTGTATAAGAAAGGAAACATAGCTGAGGACATAGTGTTGCTTTAAAAAAATACAAAAAATGGATTTTTTTCTCGAGAGATAAATAAATCAAGCTAGAACAAGTATTCACATCAGCAGGTTTAAGGTGTCTCTTAGAAACATAGGGGTTTTTCTGAAGTTTATCACAGCATTATTTAGCTGGGTAGCCTTAGCAGTTGAAAGACACAAATTGGGCCTTTCCGAAAAAAGATCATGGAAAAAGAATGCCTCTAAGCATCACCTACCAATCAGATTAACACTTGGAAAGAGCCTGAAAGAAATGGTTGTGCATTTCTGATTGGATTTTATTCAGTGTATATAGTGTTTAATATATAATGTAAGCATATAAGATAAATGAAGAGCCTATACCATCGGAGAATCAGTTTGCAACTACTTAGCAGCCTTTGTGAAAAAGTCTAAACTAACCTATTTCTGAGGATAGCCATACTATTCTTAGTTAGAAAAGGTGAATGCTATAATAACTAATGGATAGGGCTTTTGTTTTTGTTCCTTATTAGAGACTTACACAAGTTTGGGAAAGGGTTATTTCATTGTTGAACATTGCACAACAATTAGGAATAATGTCTTCAAAAGGTCATAGCGGTTCAATGATAAGATATTTTATCAGTGATTCAGATAATGAATAGACAACATGGGCATTGATGATGCAGGTGCATAAAAGGAGCTGAATAATTCAAATAGGACCAGAATTAGAATAGCCTGTGACATGTTACAGAAATGGTTATAGTATCTACATAGTTACATTCAAAATTAATGAAGTAATCCTGCTTGTTTTGATAATGGTGAAGCCTTTCTTTGTAGACTATGGCTAGTTATTTTGAGGAAATGATAGCATCAAACATTTAAGTTTATTAAAGGGAATGAATGGATCTTATGAGAAAAGGTTAAGTTGGAATGATTTAACTTTAGAAGCAAAGGTTGAACACTGATTTAATAATGGCCTTTAAGTTAAAGTGTTATTACATTAAATGGCAGTGTCCAGCTAGTGGTTGAGTACACTAAGGAGACATTAAAAGCAAAGGAGATTAAATTCCAGCAAGAAGGATTTAGGTTAGTTTTGTGGGTCGGAAGATGCTCTAACAAGTTGCTAAAGAAGGCAATGGAATCACTTTATTTGGATAGCTTTAATAAAAGAATATAAACTGATCTCTTCATGGTGTTTTATATGTATCTGTCAGGCGTATTGCCTGAAAGGAAACAAATAAGATGAACCTGAAATTCTTCCAAGCCCTTACCTGATTATATCTCAGTAAATAAGGTTTCTTTATGATGCTAGGTATTTGAATAATTTAGTCACACTTGTGGGTTTTATTGATGTATAAATATCTAAATTGATATGAGGGTAGCTAGGTGGTACAGAAGGATATAGTGCTGGATTTTGAGTCAGGAAGACTTGAGTTGAAATCCAGTCTCAGACTCCTACTAGCTGTGTGCCTCTAGGCAAGTCACTAAACATTTGTTTGCCTCAGTTTACTTATATGTCAAATGGGGATAATAATAGCATCTACCTCCCAGGGTTGTTATGAGGATAAAATGAGTTAATTAATATTTGTAAGTGCTTTGTAATTCTTAAACCACTATGAAAACACTAGCTATTATTAGCTGTCATTTTAAATTATTATTAGAAGTTGTTTTCAATTATGTAATGTCTAAATCCATTTCTGGGAAGCCAGAAAAACATTTTGCAAATATGTTTTGCGATTGACAGTTGCAGCTAGCTACTTTAGGGAAAACTTGAATAACCACTTAAACCTTACCTAGCAGTTTTCAAAACTAGTGCTATGGTGATTCATCTCCAATAAATGTCAGATATAATGAGAACCTGTGTTTATATTTATCTTTCAATTAGCTTTTCACATCTTAAGATAAAAATTTATTAAAGTAAGTTTTTTTATAAAATTAAATAAAAATGTCTTATGTGATACAGCTGTAGAGAGAGCCAAAAGCTACTTGTAAAATTGCCCATTTTATTTAAAATAGGGAATGAAATTAAATAACACTGAAGAAAATTTGAAGAACAAAATGAATTAGTTGGAAAACAGAAACAACATTATGATAAAGGTCTGTGGATATTGACTATCTGAACTATTTATTCTTAAAACAATAATGAACTCATGTTTCTTTTTATTGAGGAGAAACAAGTGTCTGCAAAATTACCTGTGAGCTTATTGCTAATTAATAAACTTGTTTCAAATATAGCCCAAGATGGCAGGCACTAAAAGTTAGTACTATCTACCTATATAATGTTGATTGCAGAGTAATGCCTGAATCATAGTCAGAAAAAAAAAACACCCTTATCACCATAACTGACACTAATTGGCCTCCTTGTTGACAGTCACAGTGGATAGGCTGAGGATTAAGTTTACCATAGAGACTGAAACACCATCCCACCATTACAGGTAATCCTTTCAGCTCAAATTCTAAGGTCTTTGGATAAAATCAAAGTGGGGGAACTCTACCACGTTTTCCATTTGCTCAAAATTAGCCTTTTTGTAGTAAGGTCTTCAGTCTTCAGTGCTGTTTATCCAAAATCTTCACCAGCACTGAATGCATAGGAGTGAAAAATAAGCAAAAGTACAGAGTGTACAGAACACCACTGATATTCACAAGAAGCCAAAATAGTGACTTTTCAGCACACCAGGGATGGCTGCTTTATAAAACCTGCACATGCAACACACATGCACCAGAGAAGGAGTTCTTATTACAATACTCACAATACTTAGCCACATGCATGGTTTCACAGAGAATGACAAAACAGCTTTCAATCTGACATGAAACAATGTTGTTCTTATCTTTTGTGACACCTTGTATTTAATGGGATATGGTAGAAAGTGGACAAAACAAACTATACATTTTTAATCAAATCCAAATTCACTAGAAGGTATGGCAGAGTAGCCTTTTTTAAAAAAAAAATTGCTGTTCCAGTTAATACCAGTGATTTGAGACTAATTTTGGATGCAATTAAAAACTATTTAAAGGTGATATTGAATATCAACAAATGAATGTCATGCATGCACATTTTACTACTACAGTAAGCTTAAAACCATACCCCCTGCCATCCAGGAACGTGAAACTAGTTTTAAGGAGACAAAAGAGGAATAAATGAAGAGACGACCATGGAGCTCTGTTCCTGCCATTTATGTCTACTCAACTGTTTTGCATGTGAAACAGATCTATGTGCCTCCTTCCCAGTAGAACTAGCTGAAGTATCTTAACTCTTTCAGGTGCACCATTGTCACTTTATCCTCATACTTCTTCCAGTAAGTACTGGCTTACAGTGACTTAGTGGAGTACATTATAATGTCTCTAGTAAAACCAAGCCAAACTCCAAACTACTTCAATAACATGCCAGGCCCTATTGAGGTCCGCATGAGAATGGAATATCATACAGGTCATATGACAGGCAAGGTAACATGCCGAATAACATGGCGCTTTAAGCATCAGATAACAGAATCTATACTTGTACATTACCTTTGACATGGCGACCATTGTCTGTATTCAGCATTATAAGAATAAAGAAAAGGAGAGAAAGATAAAAAGGAGACTAAAACCTGCATTTTGTTCTTAGAATTACCATTGTAAAACATATCAAAGAAACAGAATGCAATAGAGTAGAATGTGCCATTGATTGGAATTAGCACAAATTTTTATTCTTTAACCATGCAAAAGGACAATTAATTTAAATTAAATTCATCTGATATTGTAAAGGTTCCATTTTAGAGGACATTAAAAAGTCATCCGACTTTATTTTTTCAACAATATCCATTATGCTAATATGGAGAATAGTTTCTTCAGCTGGCAATAGTGTCAGTGCAAAAATATTAATCCAGGTATGTGCTAAATTCCAACGTTTCCTGAAACAGCACATAAAAGACATGTGGGAAGAAAGATTTTATAGTACCGTACACCTTAAACTAATTTTCATTTTTGACAGTTATACTTTCTTATTAAGAATGCATTGAAAACATATATTAAGTATGCACATATCCATTTCACTCCATATTTGTGTCCAGCCATATTGAATTATTCATCTTTTAAAGAAACTGAGTAGTTTCAAAGCACCCTAGTAAATGGACTTATGTTAAGTGTTTAAGGGGCAGTGTGTTAATAGTAAGAACATATAAAATGCTAGGCTATCTCAAAATATTTATTAAATATTTTTTTTCAAAAGTCCATTGTGATTGCTTAGTATACTTGATGTCTTAATATTAAGTTCCCACTGTTCTCTAGGTGCTAAATTCAGTGTATCAAGACAATATAAATATGAAAGATTTCAGACTGCTTTCAAAACAGGGAAATCGTCCATTGATATTGTAGCATTTATTTTGTCTAAATGTCACAAAATTAGACTTGAAATAATTAGTTATTTCAACATTAGCCAAATATATCCAAGATTTTTAAAAAAATGATCAACATTTTGGCAACATCTATACTACTACTAAGCATGTGAAAAACCTGGAGATATATTTTGATTGTTTCAATTCACAAAATTGAAACAATTTCAAAAGCAAATATTCATTCTATCGAATTGTAAACCTAATATGTCTTGGACTCCAATATACAAATAGAGTTGAGGTATAACGGCCAACTCTTTTCCTTTCTTTCTGTACCACAAGTAACTGATACATAGGATAGTTAACAGAATGTGAGTATATGGATTATACAGGATGACCACTTCCATTTGAACTGTGTCCACCCAAGCTGCTCGTGTGTATTTAGAGTTCTCTTCTGAAGGTGCTTTAAATTATTTGAAAATCACTTGTTCATTTTCCCAAATCATGTCATCACTCCAAACAGAGTGAAGAGATGAAAACACCTAACCTATAAATAAAGGAGCTCTCTTGTTTTGCAAAATCAGTTATCAGAATTAAAAACCAATTAGGAGATTTAACATTTTCTATGAATTATATTAAAAGGATAAAACATTGATCCACAAAAAGGTGTCAATTCCATTTCCCTTTACAAATGAACCAGTTTCCAAAAGATTTCAAAGAATATAGTCCTATGAGGTCTGGTCAATCTTATTTTAATCTACTCTGGAGTAGCTACAAATGCTCAATAGTACAAGAACAGAATAAAATATCTATTTTTATCATTCCATTACTTCAGGAGTGATAACAAAAGAAAAACTCTTGCAAGTAAAAGATGTACCTTTGGGGAGTGATTGGGAAGTTCTGGAAGGGGTAAGGAAAGGAAAGGAAAGTATGAATGGATTTTGGAAAATCTTGGCATTGAGTTTCTGTTAGATCTGCCAAGTCTGTTTTCAAACAATGGTAATTTCCTGCTTATGCAGATATACATATGAAATATTAAATCAGTTATTAAATAGATATGTTTAAGTTATGTCAATAACTTAGCACTAATGGAGACCCCAAAGACCCAATCAAAGATTAGACTTCAATCAAATCATCTTTTTTTTTTTTTTAAAGTCTGTGGCTATGCAGTGCACGTTTGCTCAAATTGGTTGCTTCTGACACTAGGATTCTAGACAATGAATTTGACTACTATTTACCTGAATCTTTTTATTTTGTTCACTTAATTTACTAATGTGGCAAATTGATTGTGTAGTCCCTGGCTCTGTGATTGACCTGTAAAGGTTTACTATGGTTGAATTTCCAGCTTGTGTGCTATCCATAATCTTTACTTCCTCTTTCACTATTCTACAGCAGAGATGAGTAGTTTCAATGTCATTGCTGTAGGTATGGCTATTATCTTTTCCACAAATTCTTCCTTCTCTCAATTCCTGTGAAGTTGGGATTTTCTTCTCTTCTTATAATTTACTGAGGTTCCTGTCTTCTCTGGTTTTTCCATTTTACCTGGCTGTTTCAATGTTCTACCACTGTTAAACCCAGATTTGTTACAAGCCTTCTGCTCTTCTCCCTTTACTACTTGAAGGTGGAGTTGGGGGAATTTTATCTACTTAAATGATTTTATTAAAGATTTCAAGTGTTGTTTGCAGATGATTCTCAAATGGATACTCCATTACTCCAACTTTTCATTTTTTCTCCAGAATTAGATCTGTAGTTTCTTGGACTTTATTTAAATAGCTCACTAAAACTCCAAATGTGCCATGTCAAAAATGATGCAGTGATAGATTTTCTTTCCTGACCAACATAACTTTCTAATTTCCCCATTACTTGTATCCTAAGTAGTGCCCCCTCTCCCAAACCCAGGCTTGATTTTGAAAATGGAGTCATTTCAGAATCCTGTCTTCTTCCCCCATCTCCAATTTATCACTAGATTTCATTTATTCCTTACAAACTGAACAGCTCCGTTTTCCTCGCTTTTCGAAACATTCTTATACAGGCTTCTACCACTTCATGCTTGGATTGCTTTACTACTCTGCTAGATGATGAAACCACCTACAATCATTTGGAAACAGCTGATAGGATAATCTATCATTTCTGTCCTTTTCAATGTCATTCCCTTGGTCAAACAAATCTAACCTTATCAGCCTAGTATTTTTTGACTCGACCATTCTGAATTAGTGAAGAATTTGAATTTCAAACTATTTTAACAGAAAATAGTTTGAATTTTCCTAATCAGCCTAATTAGCCATGTTGGTATTTCCAGTAGAGGTACTATGTGGCCTACTTTAATTAGTATAGAAGAATTTTGTTTTCACTAGTGTGGTAAATGTATGTAAATGGACAATGATAAAATGGTTTTAGCAGTTTTTAAAATGTGTACTTAAGCTGGGCAAAACTAAACTATTATGTATAGCATTTCACTTGCTTACTAATTCTTTTTAAAATTAATTAAAATAAATTAATTAGTTCTGCTCACATAAGAATTATCATAAATTCTAAATTTGTTGAATTGGGATTAATTAGGTTTTAAGCTATTAATTTGCACTTCAGTAGGTTTTTGTTGCTGTTTCTGTTGCTATTTGTTATGCATTTGTATGCTTTCTGACTTTCCAATTAAATTATAAGCTACTTTGGGGGGGGAGCTTGATCTTTTTTATGTTTTTATGTCCCCCTAAGGTAATTAATACAGTATTCTGGACATTAGGAAATATTTCTGTCTGATTCACATTAACTCTTTTGAAAAAGTTAGAATATACCAATAATTAAAAAAAATATTCATTTTTAAAATGACTGCATTTTATCCTACTATGAAATGCAGTATAAATTATATGGCAGAAGAGTTGATAGGATTGACGTATTTAGGTCATTATGTTATTACAAACCCAGACTTTTCTAATTTGATTAAAATGTATTAATTGCTTATTATGTACAGGGTGCTGTGTTAGATGCTAGAAATGCAAAGATGAAAAAATAACTCAGTTCCTTTCATTAGGGAGATTATAATCTAATACGTGAAATCTATACCATAGGTAGAAGATAGACTAAGAAAGGGCAAAAGGAGATTTAAAATAAAGAACATTTGTCACTTTTACCCAGGGGTCTGCAGTTTAGTTATCAGAGAACGCTTCATGCAGAGGAGGCACCTAACATGAAACAGACTTAAGTAATAGGGAATACATTCTAGGTATAGAGGGTGATTTCTATTCATGGAAACAGGAGGAATAAAAAACAAAAATAGAATTATTTTCAACTATTTCATTAGTTCACTGGACTTCTTTGTAATTAATATTTATTTTAGAAATAGTTGCTTAATAGAATACCTCTATTCATTCAACCATCTTTGACCTCTTTCTTTCAGCCCAGAACATACAGTGATTTGCTAAGTGTAATAAAAATGAATTATATTGTACATCATAGTGTTTATCACCTAAGAGTGTCTTGTAATCAACATAAATTAATTAACACCATATGGGGCAGGTAGAGGATGCTTGTTGTAGTGTCGCAGAAATAAAAACACAGAAAAGTCAGGTCATCCATTTGGAGTCACAGTAGGAAGCTGTTATAGTTATCAAAGTCAACCTTAACACTTTCAAAACTCTCTATCTTTTGTCAAAGTTTTCCCTCCTAGCCTAAGGATCCAACTTCAAATAAACCAACAAGGAAGTGATCTCTTCGGATATATCAAAATATACTTAATTTTTTTAAAACATACCTTCACTTGCATGTCGGTCTCTAAATACATTCGTGGGATGGACACTGAATCCTTCTATATCATGTACTGAAGATGCCCTCCGTATACTACAAATACTTTCCTTTGATCTGGAATGAGTCAATTGGGAGCTTGACTGCAGCATGTCAGGGTAGAGTCTGTCCCATTGCTGTTTGGGAGAGGAATGATCAAGCGGCCCCGAGATATTAACCAAGGGAGAACATTTGCTAGGTTGTATCAATGCTTTTGTGTCATCTGCTTCCGAGGGACTGCAGCTTTCTTTTGTAGGGGATTTAAAGTGCTTCATGGCCACTGAGTCATCACTGTGCTTGGATGAGTCAATCACTACCACATCAGGGTCTTCTTGTGGTAAGGACTGCTTTCGGTAGGTCAGGAGCCTCAGACCAGGCAACTTGAACCCAAAAAGTTTGCCTACAGGTAAATGCAAAAAAACAAACAAACCAAAAAACATAACAGAGAATAAAAGAAATACAATGTAAGTTTTTTTTTGACATTTCTTCAAACATTTTTTCTGCGTGTGTGTGTATGTTTTAGCAAAAAACAACTGAGAATTGTTCACGTATGTCCATTCCAACAAGAAGAGTTATACATTAGTGGGTTGTTAGGTGGTTCAGTGGAGTCAGAAAGACTCATCTTCCTGAGTTCAGATCTGGTCTCAGATGCTTACTAGCTCTGGGACCTTGAGCAGGTCACTTAACTGTGTTTGCCTCACTTTCCTCATCTATAAAATGAGCTAGAGAAGGCAATGGCAAACCACTCCAGGATCTTTGCCAAGAAAAACCCAAATGGAATCATGAAGAGTCAGACACAACTGAAAAACAACTGAACAAAATAAATTAATACCTGAGCTATCCATATCTAGAACAAAGAATGCTGCTGAAGTATTCTATAAGAATGACAAGAAGTATAATTATTCCATGCAGGAGATAAAAGAGTGCATGTTTTTAAATATTAGAGTTGCCTTGTCACAAGAAAGTAAACTGTATTATATATACTATACTAAAATATGCTATGTTATTTAATTGAATACACACATCAATTTATTTCTATAGGTGCCACCTTTACTACAGGTTTTAATGAACTAGGTGGAGATAGGAGATAAAGGGGAGAGAAGAGTATTGTAAGAAGTCCAAATAAAGGGACATATAGAGGAAGGAACTAGGATAGTGGAGAAATGGTAATGAGATGAACCTGATGGAAGCTATGGAGACTTTGGGGACTATTGGGAGATTTGGTTGGATGAGGTAAGGGTTCATCTAGCGTATTAGGCCACCCTCTCTGTCACTACTTTTGGAGTTCTGCAAAGGTTTTGGACTTTATTATTTAATTAAGGAAGGAAGTAGTGTGGCCTATTTCTCCACCTGTGGAGAGGACATTGTACTTAGTATCTTTATCTTATCTTTGAAAAGATCATACAAATATACCTCAGAGTACATAATATAAATACTATAATATCAATATATTAATCATATTTATTTAATATATTACTGTGAAATAATAAATAGTATAAACAAAGAGGACAAGAAAGAAATCTGGGTAGCTGGCAGAGACTAGGGAAAGCACCCAAGCCAATATTTCCTAGTAACTCTGGTGCCCCTAAATACTGTAGATTTCCTAACCTTTTCTAAACTTTCTGAGTGTGATGGTTTGTTTTTAATTTTTTTTTTATTGTTAGGGTTGGAGCTTGACTCAGGATAGTCCCTCATAATTTAGGTTCAATATTGGAATGATGAGACACTCATCAATCACCCAAGAGTTAACAGAAAGTTTACATAACCATACCAGGAGGCTATTCAACGAGGATGGGCACTGAAGACCCCTGAGTGGAGCTCCTTTGATTAAATTTCCCATTGTGTTCCACCAGCCAAGCATCACACAGAATACCCAGACTTCCTCATGACTTGGTGACCAGGTGACCATTAAGCAATGTCAAAAGCCTGAGCTTTTTGTTTCCCGAGTCACGCAAAGCAAGCCAGCCCCAACAATGCCACTCCTTGGTCCTCTCGGCCTTCTTGGATGGGACTTGTTCAATGATCACTGAATGTTGTATTGGCAGCAATGTGGTAGAGCCAATTAGCTTGGGATTAGAATAAATGATGGGTTACAGGAGGGTTGCCTTATTTCCCTGTGCATTCCAGTGCTCAGTTTTCTCCACTGGGCTACCATGGTGCTGGGAGCCATTCTGCTATCTGTGGCAACTGAGGTTCACATCTCTGCCTACTGCCCACTGATGTCTACTGTTATTGGGATCTGCATTTGTGCTCATTGTCTCCTAGCTACCAAGCCATGGTCTGCATCTTATTCTGTTGCCCCAAGCCAGCATTACTGGGTCCCATGCCCAAGTTATAATCTAGCAACCATGCATCAGAGGGAGCACTTGGAGCTCCTTGTGGCTGTTTTGTATTCAGGTGACCAGAAATTGATATCAATAGCCTGAGCCTTAAGTCCCCCGAGCCAGTCAAATCTTAAGGATGGTCTCAATAACTTTTAAGGAAAAAAATAAATAACTATTTTAACTTTCATGGGGGCAGGAGTTAGGATATTGCTCCTACCACATCCCCACTGATAGTATGTTAGGGTGTGATCAAAAGAACTCCTGATAATTTGATGAATGTTTCAGTAGATCTGATGAGATTGTAGGTTGCAGACCTTTTTAGGAAGGAGTGTTTCCCATGGAGGTAGACATGCACTTTTGTCCTTTACCTAAGAAGAAACCGAGAACCCTTCTGATTGATCCCTAGTAACTGGGGCTGCCTCTAAGAGGGAGGATAGACTATAGTTTGAGGAGCTAACCCCTCCATGATCTATGCAATTTGACCCTTTTTGATCTCCTGAACTTTCTCTCTATTAGACTTCCAGATTGGAGCACAGCAAGGTGGTGGGTGGGATTTCTCCTACTCACCTCCCTCTCTCTACCAAAAAGGGCAAAAAGGCAATGTGCAAGAGAAGCACGTGAAAAGTGTCCTATGCTGGGGCAGCTAGGTGGCGCAGTGGATAGAGCACCAGCCCTGAAGTCAGGAGGACCTGAGTTCAAATCTGGCCTCAGACCAAACACTTGACACTTACTAGCTGTGTGACCCTGGGCAAGTCACTTAACCCCAATTGCCTAAAAAGCAAAAAAAAAAAGTGTCCTATGCTTTCCCACATTAATCTTGATGGGAGAGTTTCTGGGCTTGTCATCCTGGATCTGAGCACAGGTAAGAGATTAATGATACTGAGAATAGATACTTCCAGTCTGAGGGGTTACGTCACGGGTGATTTTTTCACTTCCTGAAAGAGAGTTCCTGAATTTGAGAGTTAGGTTCCAAATTCTTACAGGGAAAAGACTTCTTCACTGGAGTGCTTTTTGGATAAAAAGATGAATACCACAAAAGAATCACTCTTTAGTTGGAGGACTGAAGCCATGCCACGGGGTGGATCAAGAAGACTAGATCTTATGAAACTAGCTATTGTGAGTTGCTCAGATGATCCAGGTCTGAGTTAAATGGGGACTATCTTTTTCAGCAGTACCTCAAAGTGTCTATCTTTCAGAAAGATGCTAATGAGTTTAATGGGCTATTTGAAGGTTCTACGTTTCATGTGTTTGTTTGTGAACATCTATGTCATTACAGTCATTTATTTTCTGTAGTGAGTGAAATAAAAGTTATTCCTTTACTCAATTGTAAAATTAGAAGATTGGACTAGACGGCATCGATGGTCTTTTCTATCTCTAATCCTATGTTTCTTTGGTCCTGTGAACCTTCAATAGCCATATTTTATATACTGAGTGCCTACATAGAAGTTGGAGAGCTTATCATTCATTTTTAGGGAAAACATAGACATGCTTAAGCTTTATTTTAGTGACTTTCTCTTTAAAACCAGATGGGGACATTAACTCCAAATATTTTCGACACTGCCCCCCACCAAGGTCAAGAACTCAGGATCCAATGCTGGATCTCCAATAACTCTAGGAGATGGGCATCAATAGTAACTTACTAGTATCTATTGATTGAGAAAACTGATGACAAAAGGCATTATAAATGAACACTTTTAAATGAATTTGCATTTCATTAATTACAACAGGGACAATACGAGGTGTACCATGGGATAGTGGACATTGAGTACTGGGCTTAAATGCAGGAAGACCTACTTTTGAGATATACTAGCTACAATGTCCATGGATAAATTATTTATCATTTAAACTCACAGATTTCAGGCAACTCTCTAAGACAGGAATTCTAAAACTGGGGCCATGAGCTTGTTTTTAAAAATATTTTTCATCCATATTTCAATATAACTGGTTTCCTTTGTAATCTTACGCATTTTTTAATGTCTTTGCAAACATTTTTCTGAGAAGGGTCCATAGGCTTCCCCAGACTACCAAGGGAGCCATGACACAAAAAAGGTGAAGAACCCTTGGACTAGAGGATTTCTTATGACTCTTCAATGTCTAAATTTATGATATTAAGTTTTCCATTTTCCTAGCCAACATTCTGGTCCCTCAAGTCTAAATTGTTACAAAAGCCTCCTATTTGATAAATACACTTCCAGCCTTTCTCCTTTTCCATCTAACTTAAAAGATAATTGCCAGAAAATATTCATTAAACTCCATTTTAATTATTTTGATCAACTTGGATAAAATCAAAACTTTTCAATTTTCAGGATCCTTCTTTCTTGAGTTAACTGTATTTATTCCACTTTACCTATTGTCATACTCAAGAACGGTCTTGTTACTCCAGTCAGACCTGCTTGGTCTCACTTTTATGCACGTGGTTTATCACACTATTCTTTCTCTGGATGGAACGGTTGTTTCCATCATAGCAACTCATATTCCTTTCTTTAAGACCTGGTTAAGACTCAGCTGCTCTAGTATCTAACACTTAAATTTTATAATTATTAAATGTATACTACTTGTGTTACGTTGCTATGCTACATCCTTAGTCCTCTGGTTATTTCATTTATGCATGATTTCTCCAACTCTATTATTATCATTATTATAACTTGAGGAAGAAGCTACATTTTCTGTTTTTATTTTTTTTTATTTTTCAAGTGCTCTACAGGATCTAATCCTATGTTATTATGTAGTCAATGGATTCTCTGTAAACATACGTTGAAATTAAATTTGCTGGGAGCCTATGAAGCTCAGTACGTACTCAATTCATATTAGAAAGAAAAAGCAGACCTTTTCATCATTCTGATACCCTTAGTTTGTGATACCCTCCAGGAATGTGAAATATTAGGGGCAAATTTTCCTAAAATTAGAAATTTACACATTTACTAATATATGATATGTATGTCCACATAGGTTGTCCAAATGTATAGATGTAGCTTGTGTGTGGCCTGGATAGATAGGATCTGACACCTGGCCTGCCTCTTCATCGAGGAAGACAGCCAAGGGCAGTGTTTATACTGCCTGCATACTGGCTGGGGTAGAAGGGACAGGCAGCCCAGGAGCACAGAGAAGCTGGATTCTTTATACTTTAGTCTCCTAAAGAGTATTGGGATGGGCTTATACCCATCTATCCTCTTCATATGTCTCTGTTCTAGGGGTTCAGGTCGAATTCAGAAGTAAAACCACTTTGCTTGTTGCTCTTAAGGGGCAAGGTAGATTTTAGCTTCTACTTATCAGCTTAGCTGTTTCCTACAAAACATTGGTTTATAAAAAAGACCACCAAAATAGAGACTATCAAGTAAACCAATTTATTCAAGTCAAAACACCAAATAGAAATCAGAGAAGTCCTACTGATTAGAATATGCCAGAAATTATACAGAGGGAATGGATGCTTTGGCTAGGGGCAAGAAAGTATCTCAATTTAAACCAAGAGAGAGGGTCCAATCTTGCCTAAGGAGGTCCATTCTAGCAGTTTCTAGGGAGGTAAGTTAGAAATCACAGACATGTTGATGTGACTGTTGACTCTTTCAAGAAGTCTCTGGAATCACGTGTCTCTTAAAAAAACAACAATGAAAAAACAAAAAACAACAACAAAACAACTCTGGACCCAACTCGGTAAATCCTTTATGTGTTGGACGTTAAAGTAATGCATTGTTGCATCCTGCTCAGCATTTTCTTTGCCAATTACAAATCACATATCCCTTCATACTCTTGGGCAGCTAGGTGGTACAGTGGGTAGAGTGCTGAGCCTGGACACCCTTACTAGCTGTGTGACCCTTGGTAAATCACTTAACCCTGTTTGCCTCAGTTTTCTCACCTATAAAACAAGTTGGAGAAGGAAATGGCAAACCACTCCAATATTTCTGCCAAGAAAACCCCAAATGGGATCATGACTGAAAATGACTAAACAACAACATCCTTTACATCCAGTATGCGGCACAGGGATGACCTCCTGCCTTGCTTGGGTAGGAGCCTGGTCACACAAAAATCCACTGTTTCCTGAGGATTGGGGGTCAAATGGGTCTGGTTACATCTATATCACAGATGATATACCCGTTCTAAAACAAATTGGTCCTTCCATTATTACTTTTCTTTCTTTCTTTTCCCTGGAGAGGGGGGATTATTCCTGCTCTGATTGAAGATACAGCCTGGGAGTGTTTTGAAACAGTGCATTTCAGTGGGGTTCTTGTACAATAAAGAATTTGGAATAGTTACTGTTAAATAGGCTATTTTATTTTTCTATTCAAATGCTACACTTTCATCACTAACCTTTTTATTTGTGATCTAACAGCTAAGTTCTGGGATTAGTTGAAGTAGAATGTACCTATTTTATTAAAAAATAAAGATGCCAAAGGATACCACCCCCACCCCACCAAGTGTATTCACCAATAAGCCACAGAGAAACAGGATGTAGACAATAGCTGAAGGTGCCCATTTCCAATCTCTACAAACAGTACAAAACAGTAGCACATCATGGCAGGTATTTAGGAAAGTGCTCTTATGTATTTCTCCTAACAAATTGCATATACTTGAGTCAATTGCCCACAGTTAAAACTTAGTGAACTGCAGCAAAATCATTTGATAAGTTGTTTTTTTAAATGCATATGAAATTGAATTCTAAAGCAGTTTATAGATAATTTCAGCAAACTTATTACTACATACCCATGGTCAGATGCCTGCTATTATTCATTTGTCATCAATTACATTATACCCCTTTTAAAAGGCATTTGTAAGATTTCCTTGAATCAACTGCTATACAAGGCTTTTAGCCTGCTCCCCTAGTTTAGTCATATTTATGATGTTACAGATGGGCTTTTCTGCATCACTGAGCTAATATGACCATGTTAGATGGCATTACTGATTTAGCTGTCTAGCTTCAGTTCATCTGGAAAGAATATACAATGCGAATTTTGCTCATTGCTCGCACTTTCAGGCATGAAATAGAAAACATAGATGAGTATTATCTTTCTCCTTTAAAGTTACATGGTAAGAAATAGTGACAAGGTAAGTCCTTTTATCCTGGAATGCTTTTTTTTTTTTAAGGGTGGAACCATCAGTGTTTGGATCTCTGTGATCCAGAGTTTTTATTGAAATGTTCAATTTAAAAAAAGAAAACAAACATTTATTAGGTATCTATGATATAAGAGGCGCTGTGCTAAGCACTTTACAAATATTATCTCTTTTGATCTTCACAACCACCCTAAGAGTTAGGCTTTATAATTATCTCCATTTTATATTTGAGGAAATTGAAGCAGACAGAATTAAATGACTTGTCCAGGTTCACACAGTTAGTTATTATTTGAGGCTGGATTTGAACTCAGATATTTCTGCCTCCAGGCCCAATACTCTATCCATTGTGCATATCCATTGGCTCTAGCATTGAATCTGTTGTTCACTTGTTTTCTGTTGTGTCTGACTTTTTGTGACCCCATTTGGAGTTTCCGTGGCAAAGATATTAAAGTAGTTCACAGTTTCCTTTTCTAGCCCATTTTACAGAGGAGGAAACTGAGGCAAATGGGGTTAAGTGACATTTTCAGGCTCATAAAACTAATATGTGTAGGAGGTCAGACTTAAACTCAGGAAGATGAGCCTTCTTAACTCTGACCTGGTGCTCTAGACACTGTGCCACCATTGAGTCTGTAAAGATAGCGAAAATTGAAATTGGATTTTATATACTTCCACTCTTTTCATGTAAAATTACAAAAGTCACTTGGCAGTCAACACTATTTTTTCAATCACACTCTTCTGCTCACGTAAGGTACAGGGGTATTATGAAAAATAGTCATTCTTTGTAATTCACGTACCACAGCTATTACTTCCTCAAAGTATGAAACACATCTTGAATCTTTGTATAGCCCGGCATAGGCCAATTCTAGCCCTTTCTTATTCTACCCTCATTAGATTATAGGATCATTGCAGTAAGGGACCTTTGAGGCCATCTAAGTAAAACCTCTTTATTTTATAGAGGGGAACTCTGAGGCCAAGAGACATAAAGTGACTTGTTCGTAGTGGTATGTAGCAGAATCCTCTTTTCCTAGGAGTCTTAAGAATCTTCTCTATCTAATTTCTTTTTTGAAGGGGCAAACAATAAAATCCTCAGTATGTACAAAAAAAATCTAGAGCACAGGGAAGGTCATATATTCATAAATTTATAGACTTATTTATAGATTTATAGGTATAGATATTTGTGGATATAATTTTATAAATACATATGTAAATTTATAAATATAATTTTTTTCATCTAGTCCAACACTCCCTCATTTTACAGATGAGAAAACTGAAGCCTAGAGATATTGAGGGCTACATAGGCACCAGTCGGCAGGGCTGGGATTTGAGCCACGTTCCTTTCACACTAAAAACAATGCTCTTTTCTCCATACCCACATGAAGTCATACAGTAAATTAAGGATGAAGTCAGAAGCAGACCTAAAGTTTCTCAAATTTTAAGCCAATGCTTTTGCTCCTAAGACTATGTGCTGCTGCTGTTGCTTGGCTCATCAATAAAGCACTTACCCTCATATCATTATGTCACATTGTCTAGTAAATGTACAACCTCAGAGACTGTGACTATATTTCTGGTGCTCATTAAAATTTAAATAATACCAAGAGCATTTTCTTCCCTACCTTCTATGGTAATAGGCTTTAGAGAATGGCTTTGCTAACCACTTGCCCAAATTATATGACCTCAGCTGACTGTACTGTTTTGATTTCAATAAATAGTTTTCTAAAGTCCTTGACTTCATAGGCTGCATAAAAACGATCTTTTCCATTTTCTTAAATTGTCCTTCTACCTAGTTTACAGTGGTGTGCTGGTGAAGTTTAGTGACTGGATCTTCAGAAACTGAAAAACAAAACAAAACAAAAAACAAACCCCTGAAACATGTACCCAGCATACACTTTTAAGCTGAATTGGCATTATTGATATTTTCTCTATTTTCTGATGGCTCAAGGTTGTCTTATAAAGATTGATGATGGTGGTGGTGATGATGATAATTATAGCTAACATTTTTATGATGTTTACTATGTGTCAGGCACAGTGCTAGGTATCTTATAAATACTATCTCATTAGATCCTCACAACAATCCTGAGAGGGAGGTGCTATTATTATTTTAATTTTACAAAAGAGGAAATTGAGGCAAACATGTTTAAGTGACTTGCCCAGTATCACACAGCTAGCAAGTGTCTGAAGTTACATTTGAACTCAGAGTATTATAATAAATAACACATTCATTATATCTAGACAATCAATAAGATAATAAATCAAGGCCTGATTTGTAGCTTTGCTTCTTCCCAAGGGGTAGATGCTCACACTGAAAATCTAGCCATCTGCTCAAGAGAGCCCCTTCAAGCTGGCTCCAGCATACCTTTGCCTTTGTATCCATCATAGCTCTGCTGCTCATTTCTAAGGTAGTGAGCCCAGAGGTAGGACTTTACTAGGTATCAGTTGGGATCCTTTGCTGTAAAATGATCAAGTGCCATCCAAGTGGAATGAGTACCAACTTGGGAGTCAGGATACCTGGATTCTATTTCTGGCCCCACCAGTAACCATAGGTGTGCCTTTGGATAAATTATCTATGATTATGATTATGTGGCTGTGAGACTAGATTATCTCTGGAAATCTATGGTTAATTTACATCAAGTTCACAGATATTAGAAAGAAACCAATTGATCAATTGAAAAACATTTATTAAACATCTGCTATGTTCCAAGCTCTATGCTAACTACTTTGGTGATGACAGGATAATTGTCTATTTTTTCCTTATTCTGTTGATTGTGTTCATCTTTAAAACATATATATTGTCAAAGTCTTTAGAGAAGGAATTACATGTGGTTACCCGTAGGTTATGAGCGAACTCAGTTATTCAAATCATTACAAAGACTTGTCCCCTCTCTCCCTCTCACTCTACCTGCATCCTTTCCCCACCATGGATGCCATAAAGGTAAGAAAACTTGGGTTTTGCTTAACAAGGAGTAAGGAAAAAGTTTTCTTTTCACTCAAACATGTTTATTTCCAGAAACAAATGGATTAATATGTTAATATGTATTGACAAACACCTTGTACTTCACCTTACTTGTTGACACTGTCATCATGGTAAAAGCATATCCTGGAATTTTAGAGATGAAAGGGATCTCAGAGGCTAACCATTCCCCCAAAAGAATTCCCTGTACAAAATATAAAATACCTAACAATTGGTTATCAAGTCTGTACTTGAAGATCTCTAGTGAGGTCTTCAGACTACTACTTTTCAAGGCAGCCCCATTACCCTTTTGTATAGCTAAAACACTTAGCACGATTCTTGACACAAAGTAAGAATTTACTGACTAATTGGTATAGTACATAAAGTGTTGGATTTGGAGTCAGGAAGATCTGAGTTCAAAACTCCCCTAAGACATTTATTAGAAATGTGATATTGGGAAAGTCATTTAACCATATTTGGCTTCAGTTTCTCACATAGAAAATGGAGATACAGCACCCGCATAATAAGGTTGTCGTGAAAATCAAATAAGTTAATGCATGGTGAAGTACTTCGCAAATCTCAAAGCGTCATATAAATGTTACCTATTATTATTATAAACAAATAAAGGTAAGAATAATATTCCTATTTTCTGATGGCTCAAGGCTCAAGGTTGCCTTATAAAGATTGGTGATGATGATGATGATGATGATGATGATTATAGCTAACATTTTTATAATGCTTACTATGTGTCAAGCAGGGTGCTAAGCGTCTTATAAATATTATCTCTCTAGATCCTCACAACAACCCTGACAGGGAGGTGCTATTATTATCTTCATTTTACAAAAGAGGAAACTGAGGCAAACAGGGTTAAATGACTTGCCCAGTGTCACACAGTTAGTAAGTGTCTGAAGTCACATTTGAATTCAGGTATTCCTGACTCTAGTACCAGCACTCAGTCCATTGTGCTATCTACTAGCCTCTAGCTGGTGATCTCTAAGCTTGTGATTTTAATTTGCATTCTATAGGGATACTTTTGGTTGTGGTTCCTATTTAGCTGTATAAATGCTAGTTCCTACACTAAGGTCTTCAGATTTCTCTAGGCAGCTTCATGGTAGACTCTGACCTAGGGCTCAGGGAAAAGCTATCAAATTTTCCTCATAACTCTGTCCTGCAACCAGACACCAAAATAAGTCTTATGAATCTAGTTGTCTGCTTCTCTTTCTGTATCATCCTGTGAATACAGAGGATTGGACATTGATTGTCTCATTGGCTGGTAGAGCAATGCGGAGCCTGTGCTTTCTTTCTTGAATGGTGGTGTGAAATAATTACGATTGGTGATCCAACCCTTCTTATACATTGGGCTAATCACTGGGGTCCAGGGTGACCTTGAAGACACCTCTACCCAGGGGTATGGTCATAAATATTAAAAATTTGGTGCTTCCCCTCCAAAAATGTATCCACCATACACTTTTGAGTTTAATATGAATTACTGACATTGTCTTCATTACTTTCTTAACTCTAGGCAATTAAAATAACAACAAATCAAGCCCTAATTTGTAGTGTTTGCTGATTTCCAAAAATGCTCACATTAAAAACTTAACAACCTGCTTGTGAGAGCCTCTTTGAGCTGGCTGTAACATACCCCTGCCTCCAACCTTATTTTTTCCTTCCTCTCCGCTCCCCTCCCCTATGCAACAATCTATTTGTAAGTACATTCTGACTCTTCATTTCTTATAAGCTTAGTGGGTTCTCTCAAACTTCAGCTGACCATCTATCTACAATAAATCCACAAACATATCTATAATATTCAAAGCAGAAGAGTTAAGGGCAAGTAATAAAAGTCAAATTACAATAAAAATGAAAAGATATAATTCTTTCCATGAATATCTTTCTTTCCTGAGGATAATGTGTGATACTTTTGTTCCTGAAAAGCATCATGACTCCTGTTTCTATGTCAAATTCAATCTTTTACAAAAAACAAAACATGATGGTGGTAAACATTAATTATATGACAAAACCCTTAATTAAATCTCATATAAATAATAGATTGTTTCTAAAGTAATGTCCTCTGTGTGGTTAAAAACTCCTCATTAGTACTGCAGCTCTTCATCTTTGAATTAAAGAATAACTTTCAGCTCCAGTGGAGAACACTAAAAATATTATGAACATCCTTTCTATATATCATTTCTATAGAAAGTTCCCTTTTTAAAAAAATCTGTATGGAACTCTACACTTGAGGTAATAATATAGATAATTCAGGTAAAATATACTTTAGAACTATTCAGAAAATTGAGCTTATTAATAACAATAACCTCATTATTATCATTATTTCTATTAGTTTTTATCCAGATAACTGCCTCAATCTCAGCTATATTAGCATTTAAAGACTAGGCTTTAGTTGCAGCTTTTAGAATGATCAACTAATGAAGTACTTACTGTGAGACACTGTGCTAGGCCCTGGGAATACAAGGAACTTATATTCTATCAGGGAGACAGTATGTACACATTTAAGTGTATTCAAAATATATGTGAAGCAATCACAAAGTACTTCTTTGGGTGGAAAGGTAATAGTGGGAGGAATGAAGAAAAGCCTCAGTTAGCAGGAGACATTTCAACTGAGCTTTGAAGGAAACTAGCTAGGGATTCTGTGCAGCAGATAATAATTATTTTAGCAAAAAAAAAAAAGGAAATTCTCTGGATTCAGTGAAAGGGTGATCGTGGGTAGTAACATTAATTGCTGTTAGAGAATGAGTAGTAACATTACCAGCTTATGGCACTTTAATTTATATCTGGTTACTGTATAGCTTAAGCAAAAACTATACTTCTGGCAATGTCTGTAAGAATTAAAAATTAGCATACATAGAGTTTTTAATGCTCTACAATGTTTAATTATTGCCTTATATTTTTCATAACTGTAGCCCAATGTCTCTGCTTGAATTGTTTGCCTTTGGCCTGATGAGGGGTGGGAAGAAGAGAGAGAGAGAGAGGGAGAAGAGGAGAGAGAGAGAACGATGAAGAGAGAGAGAAAGAGAGAGAGAGAGAGAGAGAGAGAGAGAGAGAGAGA
Source organism: Phascolarctos cinereus (assembly GCF_003287225.1). NCBI lineage: Eukaryota > Metazoa > Chordata > Mammalia > Diprotodontia > Phascolarctidae > Phascolarctos > Phascolarctos cinereus. The sequence goes on along the minus strand of NW_027556098.1, from coordinate 228,218,952 downwards.
GAGAGAGAGAGAGAGAGATTGATTATCTGGCAGAGCAATTTCTGATGATGCTATTATATGAGCCCTACAATGTGTGATTGAGCAAATGGGGTCCTTTGTTAGTGTGGCTTGAGTGTTGCCCTCTTTATGCCCACAGGAAGCTGTGTCAATTATGTGGTGATTATATAAAAATTAGCTGAGTTTAATCCGAATTGGCCACCAGGAGGCTCCTTACTTGAGCTACCAACTCAGAACTTGTCAGTTACTCTAGCAGACATTTTAGACGGATGGTCCTTTCCTAAGCACCTGCAGTATTTCCTCAAACCACCAGAAAGCACTAAGCATGTTAATCTTTAGGTTTCACCCCCTTTAAGGTGAGCCCATGAATCCAAATGCATTTGGTCTAGTCCTCATTTAATCTAGGGCATACATACATACATACATACATACATACATACACACACATACATATACACATACATGCATACAATATACATTTTTAATATGTACACACATAAAGACATATATGTATATGTCTATACACATCTATACATATACACACATACATATTTGTATATATACACATACGTATTTGTATATACACATGCATATTTGTATACACATATGCATATTTGTATATACACATACACACCAAACAAATTCATGGACTTCAGGTTAAGAACCCTCTGATCTAGGGGATGGAGTGGGATTTTCCTCAACAAACTAAAACATTAAATCAGTTGTCTATACCTAGCACTTTCTCAGGTTAATTCTCAATACATTTGTGATTCAGAGGCTTAGCCTACTCTGATAACATAGTTTATTGTTCATAGAATAAAAACAAAAAGGAAACTAGACCAGAATCCTCTATGGAATTATTTGCCTTCAATCATTTTCTAGTCCTTCTACTGTTTCCTTCTTAGATCTTTGGGTTGAGATGAGCTGGGATCTCTATCATATATACTTATAGCATATAGAAAGAAGTTAATGGAAATGTGGGAAGCCCAAATTTCAGACTTTTGGATTAATAAAGGAAAGCAGAGAATACAGTGAGGGACTTTCATGTCTTGTTTTAGGAATACAGAGACTAAATAAGGAAAAACTACTCGGAGCTTTTGGAGATGAATGGGATTCATTATAATTGACAATCTCAGCAGCTCCAGATTTCTTTTCTCCTCATGACACCTGGTCATTGACTTTGCTCTCCTAGCTGGTCTAACTTTCCCTTGAAGTCACCCTGTTCTTGTGATACCATGGCTTCTGGGCAATGATTATGATGATGTCAGCACCTCTCCATGTGGTCTCTGATTCCCCGGCCATTCCTGTCTCTCTTCTTTCCCCAGAGTCCGAATGGGAAAGTCAGAGGAAGGAAGGCATGAAATGAAAAGAAGGGACAGCAATACACAAAACAGGTCCCTTATGTTTTCCAACACCTCAGATAGTGGGGGAAGGGCTAATCTTTGACTTTTAAGATAAAAATGCTCACACAAATCGAATGAATAAACTGCTTGGGCAGTCATTAAAAATTTCTCTGATGGCCTGACCACAAATCAGTTTCTTCAGGTTCCAAGGAAGCAGATCATTGGACTGCATGATATCCCATTCAATAATGAAACATTCGACTCTTAGTTTGGATGATATGACTAAACAGTAAGAGGGGCTAGATCTGTGATTACATCGGTAGAAGAACATCCCGTAAGATACTTCCTCTACTAGTGCAGGTTAGTACCTTCTCTGAAATTTGTAGTTTTAGCAAGCTATCTAGGACACCAAGAAATAAAACGACTTCCCCAGGGTCATATGGTCATTATGTGTCAAAGGTAGGGCTTGAATCCAGATTTTCCTCACTTCAAGGTGATCTCTTTATTTACTATGCCACGCTCCCTCTGTTAACCAATCTATTCAATGGGATCTTTTTTGTAGTTCTGTTGTGAAAAAAAGTCATAAACTTAGGGCATCTAGGTGGCACAGTGAACAGAATGCCAGGCCTAGAGTCAGAAAGACTTTTCTTCTTAAGCTCAAATATGGCTCAGATACTTATTAATTCTGTGAGCCTGGGCAAGTCACTTAATCCCGTTTGCCTCAGTTTCCCCATCTAAAAAATGAGCTGGAGCCAGAAATGGCAAACCAGGCCAGTATCATTTCCAAGAAAACCCTAAACAAGGTCACAAAGAGTTGGACATGACTGATACTACTGAACAACAGCAAGAACATAATTTTAGGCAGCCAGGTGGCACAGCAGATAGGGTTTTGGGCCTGCGGTCAAGAAAACCTTAGCTTAAATCCAGCCTCAAACACTTACTAGCTTGTGTGAGCAAATCACTTAAGCTGTTTGCTTCAGTTTCCTTAACTGCAAAGTGGAGATTAAAAATAGTAACTATCTTCCAGAGTTGTTGGGACGATCAAATGAGATATTTCTCAAGAACTTAATATAGTGACTGGTACATAGTAGGTTTTATATAAATGCTAATTATCATTATTATTAATGTAAAATTATTCTTTTTTTCTGAAAACTAAGCCAATTATGAAGACTATACTCCTGTGTTAGAAAATATAAGCAATATCTACTTCCCATTCTTGTGAACTCAGGCACTGTAATGTTGGTAAAACTGGTTTAAACAAATAATTGCCTTTAATTAACAAGGGGGGTATAATTATGACCCAATTAATTTGTTAATAGCTGCCTGTGCTTAGGGGTATAAACTCAAGTTGAATCTTTTGGGGTAGCCCAAGGAAAAACACAAGGAAAATATGAGCATGTGTGATAACTTTGCTTATATTTATATTTATACTCAAGGCAAAATTTTTATCTGTCTTGGTCAAATAATAGCCTATTTAGGTATTTGGTAGCTTATCTCCCTGGTTTACAATACAAGTTAAAACATATTTGTGAAATTACAAAAAAAACACTTCTCTTTACTTATCAAGATAGAAGTTCTTTTTAAAGTCAGCAATTAACTTTATGTGACAAATACAAATGGAAGTATATTATGTTTTTATCTTAAAATTTTTTAATGAACAAATATCTATTTTATTTCCCTTCCATACCTTTCTCTTCATTGAAAAGGAGGAAACAAAACTCTCTTTAATTCTTGCATTGGCTATGTCAAAAAATTTATTTCTTAGCCTTTAACTTGAGCCCAGTACCTCTCTCTTAGGAGGCAGGTAGCATGCTTTATCGTGAGTCTTCTGGAATCATAGTTTGTTTTTACAATTGTATAAATTGCTCTCCTAGTTTACTTTATAACAGTTCATGCAAATCATCCCAGATTTCTCCAAAATCATCCCCTTCATGATTTCTTATAGCACAACAGTATTCTATTACAATTACATACCATAACTTGTTTAGCCATTCCTCAGTTGATGGACACCGCCCCCCCTTAGTTTCTAGTTCTTTGCTAGCACAAAAAAAGGCTACACATTTTTTGCACATATTGATAGTTTTCCTTTTTTGATCTCTTTTGGATAGAGACCTATCAGTGGTATCACCAGGTCAAAAGGTATGCAGTTTTGTAAAATTTGGGGTATCTCACATTGCTCTTCAGAATGCCTGGACCAATTCACAGCTCAACCAACAGTGCCTTGCTTGATTTGCTTCTTTTCCTACAGCCCTTCCAACAGCTGTCATTTTTTCTTTTTAGTCATCTTTGTCAATTTGATGATGATGACGATGATGATGATAATGAATAGGTAGGGTTTATATGTCATAGTGCTCTAATGTTTGCAAAGTGCTTTTCAAATATTTTCTCATTTGGTTCTCATGACAGGTCTGGAAGCTAGGTGTTATTATTATCCTCATTTGACTGTTGTGGAAACTGAGGCAAATAGCCAATAAATGACTTGCCCATGGTCACACAGTTAATAAATGTGGCTGAATTTGAACTCAGGCTTTCCTGAGGCTCCATCCACTATGTCATCTATCTGTCTTTGATGGGTAAAACCTCAGAGTCACTTTAATCTGAATCTTCCTAATTGTTAGAGAAGTGTGAGACCCCTATACCACATGGGTTTTGGCTATCCCACACTATTTCTGGATCCCACCTATAGCTCATGTCAGATATTACATCTTAGGGGCATTTGATGGAGTGAAGCCCCACTTTTCTTGCCTTATGCCATTATATTATGATATCATAATCTATTTTTCCTCCACAAAACTGTACACTAGTGTTTCATTGTGATAGGGACCTAGCTCTGGGTTTTCAAACGCTATGCTGCTGGAGTATAGGCTCTTGTAAATTCTATGAAGTGGGAAAAGGGAGCGAAGTTTATACTTCTATTGTCTTAAAGCCAGTCTCACTAAGTTCATAAAGGGTGATAATCACCCTCTTCCCTACAAATTTACTATTAAATGGTATATTTTTCTGATATACAAATTTATGAAGACTATTTAACAATGTCTGCCTTGATGGTAGTTGGACCTTTACCTAAGGAATCATAGAACCTTGAATCAAGAATCAAGGGATCATTCACATCATTTAGTCCCACCACTTTGTTTTATGGCTAAAACCCCCAGAAGTTATGACTTGCCCAAGGTCATGAAGATGACTAGGTGGCAAAACTAGGATTCCAATCCTCTGAGGGTGAAACACAGTATCTTACCATGACATCAAACTGAGGAAAAATAATAACTGTTCACATGTGTGCAGTACTTTAAGGTATAAAACTTTTCTTTACCACAGCTCTGAGAAGTTTGTTGAATCAGTATCATCAGCCCTATTTAGAGATGAGGCAGAAGTTGAGACTTGTGCCCTGTGACTTGTTCATGTTCAGAGCTGAAATTTGAATCCAGATTTCCCAACTCCAAAGCCAATGCTTTTTTTCCCATTACATCACAATGAAAAAAAATAAAACACAATACCTACACCTAGACTGAAGATATGAAAACTACTGACATTTTATTATTTTGATAGGTATTTGTATTTGGGATGAAAGCCAGCCTTGCAGGGTGGCCAGAGAGCTGGCCCTGAGAGTCAAGATGAGCTGGGTTCAAGTTCTCTCTCTGACACATATTGGTCAACTTGGGGTAAAGTCACTTGTCCTTTCAGTGAATGCCCCAGGCACTTCTCTAAAACCATCAATTGTGCTTCACCACAGAAATTAACAAACAACAAATTTCTGTATATTCAATGTCTATTATTTTAAATAGTCAGTATAAATCTTTTATATTCATGACACAGCAGAAAGCACTGGTCCTAGAATCAGAGAACCGAGGATCAAATCCTGTATCTGACACTTGGTAAGTACTTAATCTTTTTTTTTTTTGGGGAGGTGAGGCAATTGGGGTTAAGTGACTTGCCCAGGGTATCACAACTAGTAAGTGTCAAATGTCTGAGGTCAGATTTGAACTCAGGTCCTCCTGACTCCAAGGCCAGAGCTTCCACCTAGCTGCCCCAGTACTTATTTAATCTTAAACAAGTCACTTAATGTCTCCAGTCTTGTTTCCTCATCTGGAAAAACCAGAGATTTGGACTAGAGGGTATCTGTGGTCCCATTCAGCAATAGGTCTATGATTCTATTTGAATAGTGAAGATACATTACAAAAATAAATGAATTAATAAAATAAATAAAACTATATTAAAAAAACTTCAATGGTAAGGTTTTAATAGACAAAACTACACGAAGTAGAAACAAGACAGCACTGGAGGTGACCAAACATCATTTGTCTCCCTTCTATTTTTCTACTTGATATGAAATAAAGATGAAAGGAAAGAGCTATCAGCCATTTCTCTAGAATGACAGGGTCATCAAGGGAAATTTTGAATAAAATAAGCCTGCATCATATTATGATTGAAGCATGTAATCAAAGGCAATGCACTGGTTGTAAATAATAGGGCTTTTATATAATGCTCTGGAAAATGTTATCTCCACATTTGTACTCACTTCCAGCTACTCCTTTACAAAATGTGTTTCCCTGATCAGAATGACAGCTGAAGTACAGGAAAACTTCTTTTGTTCACAAGCTAAAGAAAGGAATCTTTATCAAATCTGCAGCCACATAGGCAAAAGATTTTATATTTTTAGTGCTGTTTAATTATAACAGAAATGCACAGAAACCATGCTTTCTATCCAGGGAGACTGCTGTGTGTGCATTATGCCCCATTCAGAGGTTGAGGCTCCAAGTTCTCATGTCATACGAGGTCTGAAATTAGCACTTTACTAACTAGGAGGCATTTTTCCAAATCTTGATGGACTGGGCAAGAAGATTGCTCCAGGGGGAGGAGACAGGGATTTTAAAAGAAGAAAACCTCTCTTCCTGACAGCACATGCTGTGCCAAACCAGTAGTTGGCATTACCAGGGCTTTCCTCTGGGGAATCTCACTGGAATGGCTGAATTTGACTGGGGAGTATATTACAATTAAGGAAGGGAAAGCAACAAACGAGTTAAGGGAGCAAGCCTGGGTTTCAGCACATTCCTCCTTGGTGACTTAATTCATTTTCCAAACAATGTCACATGGAGAATTGATGAGCTAGAGAATGTGATAGGCATTAGCCCCAAGTGTGGCATTGTTCAGATGCAAAACAGCCAAAATATTGGAAACCAAGCACTTTAGTACACGTGGCCCAATATTGCTTTAATAAGCCATTAAACTGTCGCTTAGATATAGCTGAGTAAAATGCCTTAGACTAAACTAATAGTTCTAACTATTGAAGCTTTGATTTCACAACCTTGCATTAATCTTAAAAGAAGGCCTTTTGAGACCAGAACTGCTTTTCATATTTGCAATTTCAGTTTAGATAGTTTCATATGTTATACCATTTTCTTTCTTTCTTTCTCTCCTCCTTCTCCCTCTCCCTCTCCCTCTCCGTTTCTCCTAACATTGAAATACAAATGTTGGTATAATGTAATTAAGCGAAGAACTTTGCATCTGGCTGCAGGAACTTACATTCAAATACCAGTCCTGCCCCTTACAACTTGCTTGATGTTGGGCATTTTAGGCAATATTTAAGTCCCCTTTGTACCCTAAACCCCATGATCCCGTGAATTGGGAAAGTGAATATCAAGTACAGTTTCTTTGCAAGGAAGGTGACATCTTTGTGGTCGTTTAACAAAACCCATTCCTCTTCAGGTTGCACTCCGGACTTTCTCTGACATACCTCAGAAACCTTTTCTTCCTAGAAACTCACTCCAGCCCTGGAACTAACACTTTGGAAGTATCTTCTTCCTGTGTGGCCTTTTGCTCTGATTGGATGAACTTCCTTCGAAAGACAATACCCCAGACAAGCCATGTCTTCCTCTTCTCTGAGCTGTATTCCAGACTTCTTCAAGGCAGGGACTGTTTTTCTTTATTCTTGTATGTGTATTCCCAGGGCTTAGCACAGTCCCTGATCCATAGAAAACATTTACTAAATGCCTGTTGGCTGAATGTCAAAACATATAGAACTGATGTATTTCCAACAGTGGGCAGCTAGGTGGCACAGTGAATATCAGTGCTGGGCTTAGAGTCAGGGAGACTCATCTTTTTGAGTTCAAATCTAGCCTCAGACACTTACTTGCTGTGTGACCTTGGGCAAGTCACTTAACCCTGTTTGCCTCAGTTTCTTTATCTGTAAAATGAGCTGCAGAAGGAAATGGCAAACCATTCTAGTATCTTTACCAAGAAAACCCCAAATGGATCACGAAGACATGAACACAACTGAAAAGGCCTGAACCACAAAAAAAAAAAATATTTCCAAATTTCCCTATTATTGTTGGCACTTGTAGCTGGGTGCCATAGCCAAGATTATCATTTTGCAGCCATTCAAGTTTTTCTTTTTAGCAATATTAATTGCATAGAGTTTTATACATACATACATATATATATATATATATATATATATATATATATATATATATATATATACACACATACATATATGTATAGACTATATGGTGATCTGTATTAATCAAAACCAAAACACAAATTAAGAGTCACACAATTCTTGAACCAGTTATTTTTGCCATCTTTTGCTGAAATACTACCCCAATACTTCACTGTGGCATGTGGAAGTGACCTTATATGCTTAAAATTGTCTTATTTTTTATTGATACCTTTTATATACCACATTCACTTTTGAATATATTCCTCTTCTTCCTCTTTGTTACTTCTTGCAGCAAACAGTAACAGTAGCAACAAAAGATTTACAAAAAAAAAAGTAGTTCAACAAAGCTAGGCAACTCATAACATGTTTGACAACATAAAGACAAAGGTCTATATCTATATTTCCCCACCTCTGCAGTGCAGGAAGGGAGGTACATTTTCTCAGTTTTCCTTTGGGTCCAAGTTTTGGACTGACTCTTGAAGGTTATTTCAATGGATTAAAAGTTTTGCTAGGTCCTATAAAGTAAGAAAGTTTTAAAGTATGATCCCAGTACCTTCTACCCCCTTTTCCCATCTCCTTCCTTTTATTGTTGTCTTCCCCATCTGAATGTAAGCTTCTCAAGGGTTTTTCTTATTGCTTGTATTTGTATTTCCAGCCCTTAGCATAGTGCCTGGCACATAGTACATACTTAATAAATTCTTGTTGACTAACTGACTGTGGACAGTCTGGACATTATCTGAAAATTGATTCATCTAGCTAAATTTTGGAGAGGTGAATTCCCAAGAGGTTGGTCATGAGGTGATGAATTGTTTTGGCCACAGTAATTAATCCAGACAATATGCTGGTCTCCATTGATAGAGGGTATACTTACACTGATAAAATTCCGTATCTTTGAGGTTCTTCTCTCCGCTTTTGCACCCTTCTCCTCATCCCAATCCAGTACAAAGTTTCTTGATAGGGATTGTTTCATATCTTTGTACTCCAGTACTTAGCACCATTTTGTTTTGTTTTTGTTGTTACAAAGTAGATGTTTGATAAATGTTAATTGAATTTAGGAAAGTGTCTGTCCACATGGAATATGGTATCTGCCTTTGAACAATGTAGAAATGCTATAGTGGATGGGGGCAGCTAGATGGCACAGTGGATAGAGCACCAGCCCTGGATTCAGGAGGACCTGAGTTCAAATCCAGCCTCAGACCAAAAACTTGTCACTAACTGTGTGACCCTGGGCAAGTCACTTAACCCCATTGCCTAAAAAAAAAAACCCAAAAAATGCTGTAGTGGAGTTTTAGACCCGAATGGTCTCCTTTAGCCATTTAGGAAGGGGATAATGATCAGACCTTCCATTTCGTTGGTATAAGGAGCTCCTAGGTAAGGAAACTTCTTTGACCAATACGGGCCTGGGATGCTTCTCTTTGTAGCACACAGTCTTAGGGTAGTTCCTAGAGCACTTAGAGGTTTAGTGATTGCATAGGGTCATTAAGCCAGGAAGTCTCAGAGGTAAGACTTGAACCCAAGTTGAGGTCAGCTCTATATCCACAAGGCCATGTTGCATTTCATTTGAATATTTTCCTTGATCAAATTACCCCTAAAATGGCCACGTCTCTAGTTCAGTTTGTGCTGTGCAGTCATGGATAAAGTGAAGTACATTTGCAAACTGAAAGAAAATCCTGTTGTTTAGAGTAAAGTGTTAAGTAGAGAAACAGCCATGTCCTAAAGCAGGGGCTCTAAAACTTTTTATGTCATGGACCCGTTCGGCAGGCTGGTGAATCCTATTGACTCCTTCTCAGAACAATGTTTTTTGTTTTTTCAAATCACAATTGACAGAAATGCTAAAATTCAGTTAAAGGTTTGTGAAAATAAAGATGTATTATTTTTCCTCTTCCAGGTTTATGGGTCCCCAGTTTTTTTGGTTGTTTTCAGTTCTGTCCAACTCTTCATGACCCAATTTGGGGTTTTCTTGGTAAATATACTTGAGTGGTTTGCTATTTCCTTCTCCAGTTCATTGTACAGATGAGGACACTGAGGCAAACAGGGAGAAGTGACCTGCCCAGGGTCACACAATCATTAAGTGTCTCAGGCTGGATTTGAACTCAGGTCTTCCTGACTCCACATCCAGTGCTCTATTCAATGAGCCGTCCCAGTTTAAGAACCCCGATATAGTGGTTTCATAAAAAAAATTATGTTCATTCACAAATTAAAACATAATCTGAAGTTTTACCAGAGATGGCAAAGAATGGAATGACAGGGAGACAATGATAACATTAAGAGCATTTTTTCCCTTGCACTTACGATTTACAGGTTTTGTTGGTAATATTGGGTTGAACCTCTCTGGGGAGGCAGCATTCTCCTCATCAGTCACATATTCAAAATTGATGATGAACATCATAGCCACTCCCTCTTGGTTTTTTACTGGAATTATGTGAGTGTTACAAATGAAGGTTGACCCTAAGGAGAAGAAAAGACAGTTTTTAAACCCCTAAATATACAGAATTTCAAGATCATAAGAAATCTCTATGGATTTTTCTCTCGAGATACAAAAAAAATATTGCATGCTGTGTTCAATTTACCATTAATCTGAATTTCATTTTAAGCATACTACACAAATGTATATCTGGAAAACACAGATTTTTGGGGGAAGTATTGTGTGGACAAATGTGTCATCATATCATGTAGGTAATGAATATCAAATTCACTTGCCATCTCTCTTACTATTAAAAATTCATTTCCCCCATGAAAGTAGCTAGCACTTGTATAGCATTTTAGGATTTGAGAAACTCTTTACAAATATTATCCCAATTATCTTCACAACAACCCTGGGTGGTAGGTCCTATTATTATCATCACTATTTTATAGAGAAGGAAACTGAAGCTGGGAGAGGTTAAAATAACTTGCACAAAAGTGTCTGAGAGGGGATTCCAATTTAATTCCAGTGTTCTATCTACTATGCCACCTAACTTACCCTTTTCCCTTAAAACAAAAGGATTCTAAGCATTTAAAATGTCTTTTTAAACATTAATCTAATATACACATTTATAAAACCCAATTTCTTTCTTTTTTTCTTTTAATTAATTTTTAGTTTTCAATATTAACTTCCATAAGCTTTTTAGTTTTACATTTTTTTCTGCCTTTCTCCTCTCTCCTCCCCAAGACAGCATGCAATCTGATATAGGCTCTACATATACACTCCTATTAAACATATTTTCACATTAGTCATGTTGTAAGGAGGAGTTAGAACCAATAGGAGGAACCACAAGAAAGAGGAAACAAAACAGAAGAAAAAAAAAGAGCAAATAGTATACTTCCATTCGTATTCAAACTCCACAGTGCTTTTTCTGGATGTGAATGGTATTTTTCATCATGAGTCTTTTGGAGTTGTCTTAGATGGCCGAGAAGAGCTAAGTCTATCAAAGTTAGTCATCACAAAATGTGGCTGTTACTGTGTATAAATGTTCTCCTTCTGCTCACTTCACTCAACGTGAGTTCATATAAATCTTTCCAGGTTTTTCTGAAGTCTGCCTGCTCATCATTTCTTATAGTACAATAGTATTCCATTACATTCATATACCACAACTTCTTCAGCCATTCCCCAGTTGATGAGCATCCCCTCAGTTTCCAATTGTTGGCCACCACAAAAGAGCTGCTATAAATATTTTTGTACCTGTGGGTATTTTTCCCATTTTTATGATCCCTTTGGGATACAGCCCTAGAAATTGTATTGCTGGGTCAAAGGGCATGCACATTTTTATAGCCCTTTGTGCATAGTTCCAAATTGCTCTCTAGAATGGTTGGATCAGTTCACAACTCCACCAGCAATGCATTAGTGTTCTAATTTTCCCACATCTTCTCCAGCATTCATCATTTTCCTGTTTGTTGGCCATGTCATGTTAGCTAATCTGATAGGTGTGATGTGGTACCTAAGAGTTGTTTTAATTTGCATTTCTCTAATCATAGTGATTTAGAACATTTTTTCATATGATCATGGAGAGCTTTAATTTCTTCCTCTAAAACTGCTTATTCATATCCTCTGACCATTTATCAGTAGAGGAATAAAACCCAATTTCTTGTAGGTAAAATTTTAAGGAGGGACATTCCAAGAGCCAGAATTATCCCAAAGTAGAATGGGCTACCTTGGAAAGTAATGAGCTCCCCATGAAGGGGGCTATCTAAGCAAAGACTGGATGACAATTTGTTGGTTTTGATGTAGAGGATGTGTTGTCTAAGAGGGCTATGGAGGTCCCTTCCAACTCTGAAATTCTGTAGTTACTCATTTGGCTCATTTACTTAATTATGTTTGGATTTAGTGCCAATTTATGATCACGATTAATAGCTTACCCTTATGTGTCACCTTAACAGATTGCAAAATGTTTGAACACTTTACTCTTACAACGCTTCTAAGCAGAAGTATCATCACCCCCATTTTGCAGATGAAATGGATCTGGGAGCTCACACAACTACTAAAGGACAAAGCAAAGACTTGATAGATAAACTGCTACTCAAAGGCTACCCAGCAAACCCACCTCATCCCCTTCACCTGTTGAAAGTTAATAATGAATCAAAAGTTTTAATATGCTATCTCAATTCTTTCCCAATTATTTTTTTTCCTGGCTCTAATGTAGCCTGCTAAAGTCACATCATCTAAACTATGGGGATTGGGAGGTGGGAAAAGAATCCTTTATTAAATTAGAGGACTATATTAAATTGTTGATTACATTGACTGTTAATTTAAAAATAAAGATGCTAATTTGATTTCTTCAATCAACAAGATAACCTTCTGACAGAAGCTTTACACAACAACATAATTGGGAAAACAAAACAATATTTTTATCCTCATTACCTAGTACTGATTTAATTTTCAGCCAGTCCTTTCCATACAAATGGGCACTTCCACCACTGCCTCAGACCAATCTACTGAAAGAACCCTCTATTAATGTCATGGTAGCCATTCCAGAAAAAGTGGGAAGATACAGGAAATCTTTGGGGTTGAAAATGGGAGGAGAGAAGTAGCTTTGAAACACTTGACTGCCTTAGGGAATCTGACTCCTAGGGAAGGACTTATATGATTATCATCCTCACCCCTAAAAAAATCCTCTTCCTTGAGGTGACAGGTTTTTTTGGTCACTTTCCTGTACTGCCTGAAAATTCAAACAATGAAAGATTCATTTGGGTTAACAAATACCCTTTTTAAAAAATGCAGATTGCCTTAGGAGGGTTATGGTGCTATCCATATATTATTATGCAGTAGTTCAAACAAATCACGTCCCTCCTAACTCTAGCAGAGATCTGTTGTACTAAACGTTTATGGGAGTTTTGACTGAGGGGAAAAGAGATGTATGCGATGCTCCAGTAAGAGCCTGAAAGATAATATGAGGGTACTTGGGTGCTTAAGAACTTGGGGAGAAGGGCACTAGGGGGTGTAAGAGGAGCACAAAAATGATGTGAGAGAATAGCAAAGATAAGTTTGATTTATTTAAAAATTTTTCCTGGGGAGATCAAGCTCACAAGACTGAGGAAACTCTAGCTCCTCTTTCCAGGACCCCAGATCACAGAATCTCATTGTCAGAATAAAGAGAGTGTAGGATGTATTTGGCTTGATCCATGGGCAACACCTCACTTTACTTTCTTTTCCTTTCTTCCAACTCACATAATGGAACAGACTATGACAAAGGCCCCTCAAATAAAGCTAACATCATTTTGCTTTGGCTTCTTGGAGGAAATCATAAGATAATTTAAATGCAGTGCTTTGAAAATATTAAAGTGTGCCATAAATGTTAATTATTATAGTCTTATTTAGTCACGTTCTAAAACTCCTTGGCCTTCCTAGTTGCCCTGTATCTCTAATACACAGTTGTCATTTTAGCTAGGAAATCCATGTGTGCTTTGGACAATATAAACTGAGTCAGGTTAGTATTACTGGTTTTATGCTTCATCTCCATCAACAAAGCTGGATTTTGTGAGCTAACCTAGAAACCTAGCCCTCATTGATAACATTGTCTCTATGAGAAAATGTGTTCTGCATTACAAGTAACTGGTTTAATAATGAACTTTTGGAATGCAGCCTCTGAACAACTTGAAGATTGCTGTCAATTGAAATTTAGACAGTCAAATACCAGAGCCTCCAAAATTCAAAATGTAGAGAACTTCCTTTATAACTAATTTCATATTTTCCATAAATGTGAATATGGTATTTATGGAAGGTAATGCTATATGTATTAAAAATGACATGCTACACCTTCAAGTTTTCCAGCTGTATCTTCAATCCACTTAATAAAACAGTTAGCTATGGCACTTGTCATAGTTTCCATGGTAACAAATTGGATGACTTTAGTAAACAGAAAATAAGCAATTTAAGACTGTTCCATTAGAGCTAAAAATAGAAATGCTTCAGGCCAAGCATTGCTACACAGTCTGGTTAAACAGAGGGTCTGAGGAGATGCTAGAAATAGCCATTATGTACTTGGCTAATGAACCAAAATATATATATATATATATATTGATTTTTTACCTCCTAAAATGACATTTCTTGGATAATTTAGGAGAGCATTATGAATTCACATGTGTTATCGAGTGGTTTTAGTGTTTTCAACATGTGGGGTGCACCGCTGACTATACATGAAAACACTAAATAATAGCGTTAAGAGGGCAGGCCTAGATAAAACTGTGCCCCCACACCCCATGACATTTTTAATGGAATTAGAATGTAAGAAGATGTAGTAGCTAGAAGTTCTTCCCCTGCCCCCAGATTACAGGAAGTAATCACAGAATTTCAGAGTTAAAAGCAATTTCAAAGGTTATCTACTCCCACTCATACCTTGCTATAACATTCTCATTTTGATATCATTCAGCCTTTGCTGAGAGACCTCTACAGATATGGGGCTCACTACCTTCTCTGATAACCATTCTACTTTTGAAGGGCTCTTAATTGTTAAGGAAGTTTTGCTTACATTGTGCCTAAATCTGTATATCTGCAGCTTTGATTCATTAGTCCTCGTGGCTGTCTGGATCTAAACAGAACCAATCTCAAACTTTCCCCACATGATTGCTCTTCAGATACTTGATGGTGGACATTTAGTTCCAACCCTATTTACTCTTCTACTCTCCCTCATCTCTTTTGCCAATTCTTTTCTCTGGGCTAAATATACAGACTTAACTAGCCTATAAAATACAATCTACACTCTGAAAAACTGGAGAAAAAAGTTGTCTGCAGCACTAATATTAGTAGATCGTTTAGCAGTACTAAAGTCATAGGGTCATAGAAATACAGAGCTTGAAGGGACCTTAGAGATTGTCTAATTCGGGGGTGGGGAACCTGTGGCTTTGAAACCACATGTAGTCCTCTAGATCGTCTAGTGAGGCCCTTTGACCAAATCCAAACTTCACAGAACAAATCTCTCTAATAAAAGGATTTGTTCTGTAAAACTTGGACTCAGTCAAAAGGCCATACCTGAGGACCTAGAAGGCCACATGTGACCTTGAGGCTGCAGGTTCCACATCCTTGGCTAACTCTTCTCATTTTACAGATTAGGAAACTAAGGTCCAGAGTGGTATGATGAATTGCTCAAGGTCACAAAATAAACTAGTTAGCAGAACTCAAGCAAGAACCCAGATCTCCCAGCTGTCACCCTGGTGTGCCATCTCTATCGATGAATATTTAACCTGTGAAAAGTTTGCAAGATCAAATATGTGAACTAACTACCTAGCCTGCTGAATAATAGAATTAAATGTGGAATATTTCCCTCTCCATATTTACCCTGGTTTTTATGTGTGCAAGAAATGTCAAACTAAAACAATTAGAAAAATTTCAGTGTTTTTGGTTTTTAGATTTATTTTCTGCAACCATCATGTGCTTAGTCTTTGGGAAAGATCAAATATAAAAGAGATATAGGATTAACAGAATGAAATAAAAAAAAATTCTAGCTGGGTGGGCATTTAGTTCCATGACTTCTAAAATCAACCCTTTTAAGAGAGGCAAAATAATAAATGGTCTTAAGAGTTTTATTATTTTTTTTTAAATCCCAGATCTAAGACATCTAGTTGGGTAGCACTGACCAAGCCCTAATCACTCCATGTTGTTGTGAAGAAGGTGTTTTATATGCCTTCAAGTATTATATAAAATCCCTAGGTCTCTCTCCATGGGGGAAGACCCAAGATGGAAACTCCCTCCACTCTTACAGTGCAGGTCTGCAAAAGATCTGTACCTCATTTTCTTGGTGAGCTGCCCAGGGCAGAATGGCTAAGTGATTTGTTTGTGATTATACAAGTAGTATGTGCCAGAAACTGAACTTCAGCTCAGGTCTTCCTGACTCCAAAGCCACATCCTCTCTCTGCTATCCTACATTATACTATTTTGAGAGATATAAGGACAAAATTTCTAACAGAACTATCTAAGGGTACAATGGGATACCTTATGAGATCTTCAGGCAAAAGTAGGAAAAAGCAAAAAGTAGGACCTTTTAGTCCATATGCAACAGTTGGGATTCCTTTTCAAGTACGGGTTGGACTAGAATTCAGGAGTTGCTAATCTGAGGTCCATGAACTAGTGTTTTGGGTTTTTTTTGACAACTATATTTCAATATAATTTGTTTCTTTTGCAATCTTGCATATTTTATTTTTATGCATTTAGAAATATTATTCTGAGAAGGGGTTTGTGACACACAGAAAAGGTTAAGAATCTCTGAACTAGATGACTTGTAAAATCTATTCCAATTTTGAACATTTTTGATTCTGCTATTGAAGTCAATGGACTTGCATGACTGGAATGTCACAACCACATCAACCTAAATGTTTATCTTGAAAGTAAACTTAGTAAACAGTAGAAATACCCAGAATCCTACCAACAGCTGGCAAATTCTATAATGGGAAAAAATATATTGACAGGATTAGCTAAATCTGGAATAAAGCATAATGGTTGTTAAAATTACCTCAGTATTCAAATGAAGTTAATGGTGTTTACATAAGCCTTTGGCAATAACTTATTTACAATAGTATTATTCCATATTTATAGAATTAGACATGTAATTATATTAATATTAGGGAGACTCAGATTCATTTCCATGTTGTATCTCCTGAGTGAAAACATTCTGAAAATGGAAAAGCCCTCTTATGAATGTTGCACATTTTAATCAGGTTTCTATATTGTATAATTCTTAACCACAGCCAAAAAGTAAGCAAAAAGGAGATAATCTGAATAATTATGGAAATTTTACCTTTTTAATGAACTGATGAAATATATTTCCTACAGTTAAAAATAGAATTGTAAACTAAAGACCAGTGCAAATTATGCTGAACTTTTATAAAAAGCCTTTTTCTCTCTAACTCTTCGTTTTAGGGTGCAGCAATGTACCTCTAGGGTACCCTTCAAAAAAGAAAACTTCACTTCTCACAGTTTATTGATTGAAGGAATTGGACAAAGATGCTGTTTCCATACTCACACCTTCTGCCTCCTGTGAAAGTTTCTAACCTTTCCTACATTGGCTTATGCCAGTCTATCCAGTTTCTAATCCTTGACTCAAGCTTTATTTTGTGATATGAATAATACTAATATCAATGTTGTATAAAGAATAACTAGCATTTATATAGTAATTTAAGGTTTGCAAAGCACTTTACAAATATTTCATTTATTCTCACAACCACTCTGGGAGGTAGGTGTTATTATGATAGCTGAGGAAACTATGAGAGATGTTAAGTGGCTTGCCTAGAGTTATACAGCTAAGTAAGCATCTATGCCAGGGTATTAATTTAGGTCTTCCAGATTACCAGTCCAGCAATCTATCCACTTCTTCACCTAGTTGCCTCAGTATGTGTGTGTGTGAGCATGCGCACAGACAAAATATTATTACTTTATCATATATAGTATGTGTGCATCCATATGTACATATACATATATTTCTGTGTTCATGTGTGCATATATACATTCATTATACATACATACATATACATATATATATATACATATATATATACATATATATATGTACTATATTGTAATTTTAATACATAACAACTTCAGTAAACATAGTTACTAGCTCACTGACCAGCCTGGCCCCTTCCCCATCCAATCTGGCATGATGGCACTGACAGGTTAAATGGTTCTTGCAGGTTGCAAATATATGTATACATAATACATACATACATACATATACACACATACATAGATATGCATACACACTCACACACACACACACACACACACTCAGTTGAGTATAGAAATCTATCTTACCCAACAGGGAAATGGGGGAGAAGGGTATAAGAGAAAGGCATGGGAAATGATAAAAGGGAGGCCAGATTAAAGGAGGCAGTGGTCAGAAGCAAAACTAATTTTTGAGGATGGACAGGATAAAAAGAGAGATAAGAACAAACAGAATAAAATAGGATGGAGGGAAATACATAGAAATAATAACTGTGAATGTAGGAGGGAGGAGCTCATCCATAAAATGGAAGCAGATAGCACAATGGATGAGAAACCAGAATCCAACAATATGTTGTTTACAATAAAATGACTTCAAACAGAAAGATATACACAGAGTTAAAATAAAGGGCTGGAGCAGAATCTAATCTGCTTCAGCTGAAAGAAAAAAAAAGTCAGGGGCAGCAATTATGATTTTAGACAGAGCAAAAGCAAAAAGAGACCTAATTAAAAGAGATAATCAGGGAAACTACATTTTAATAAAATGTATCATAGATAATGAAGTAATGTCAAACATTTTTACAGATAGTTTCTCTGATAAAGACCTCTTTTCTCAAATATATAGGAAATAGGAGTCAAATTTATACAAATAAGAACATTCCCCAATTGATAAATTGTCAAGAGATGTGAACAGGCAGTTCTTAAAAGAAATCAAAAGCTATCTATGGTCATATAAAAAAAGAACACTTTAGCTATTGATTAGCAAATTAAAATAACTTTGAGGTACCACCTCACAGCTAACAGAAATGACAAATGCTACAAGGGATGAGAGAAAATAGGTATACTAATCAATTATTGGTAGAGTTGAGAACTGGTCCAAACATTCTGGAAAACAATTTGGAACTATGCCCAAAGGGCTATAGAACGGTGCATACTCTTTGACACAACAATACTACTACTACTAGATCTGTACCCCAAAGAGATTAAAGAAAAAGTAAAGACCAACATGTAAAAATATGTATAACAACTCTTTTTGTAGTGTAAGGACTTGGAAATTGAGGAGATGCCCATAAATTGGGGAATAGCTGAATAAGTTGTGGCATATGATTGTGATGGAGTATTATTGTGCTATTAGAGATGGTGAGCAGGATGATTCAGAAAAGTGTGGAAAGGCCTATATGAACTGATGCAAAGTAAAGTGAGGAGAACCAGGAGATCATTGTACACAGTAACAATAACATTGTAATGATCATCAACTATGAAAGACTTGGCTGCTTTGATCAACACAATGATTCAAGACAATTCCATAGGACTCATGATGAAAAATGCTATCCACCTCCAGGGAAAGAACTGATATAAACTCTGAGTGCAAACTGAAGTAGTTTTCTCACTTTATTATTATTTTTTGTAGTGATAAAGAGATGTTGGTCAGTTGATAGCACAGATAGATAGATTCCAAACTGGTTGTATGGCAAGTCTCAAAGAGTTGTTATTGATGCCTCACTGTTAACCCAGAAGGACATCTCTAGTGGAGTGACCTATAGATCTGTGCTTGGCCTTGTACTGTTTAACATAAATGGCATACTTACTAATTACACTATCTGGCACATAGTAGGCACTTAATAAATGATTGATTACAAAAGTAGGAGATACTGGTAACATCTTAGAATCAGGATTCAAAAAGATCTCAAGGCTAGAACTTGGATTGAGTCTGAATTTGCTAGTGATAAATGTAGTGTTTACATGGGTTCAAGAAAACAACTTCACAAATATAAAATGGAGGAAAATTTGACTAGTAAGTAGTTCATGTGAGAAAAAAGAAAGTGGAGCTTTTAGTGGACTATAAGATTGATATGAGTCTACAGTGTGATCTGGCTTCCTCCCAAAGCTATTGAGCTCTTAGACTGCATAAAGAGAGGCATTGGAAACTGAGTAAAGAAGTCATAGTCTTGATCTATTCTGTTCCGGCCAGGCTGCATTGGGAGTGAAGTGCTTGGCACAGTGCCTGGCATACAGCAAGCATTTAATAAATGCTTGTTTCCTCCTTTACTTCCTGGATGCTGCACATTAAGATATTTACAAAGTGGAGAGAGCAACCTAAATGGTGAAGGGCCTTGAGATCATGCTATGAGACAGTTAGTTGAACTTTCGATGTTTAGCCTGAAGAAAAATTTAGGGGGATGGGAGGGAAGGATGTGATAACAGAAAACTGCACTAAGACTTTTGGAACACTTTGTATATGAAAGACTCTCCCCTGGAAGAAGGATTAAACTTGTTTTACCTGGCTCTAGGGGATAGAACTAAGTGCTTAAAAGAAGCTGGTTGACTGATTGACTCACTGATTTAAGGAGAATATCCTGAATAACTAACTAGTCAAAGTGTAACGAGTTGCCTTGAGAGAAAAGAGATTCTCTCTCTCCAAAAAGTCTCTGGCTGACTATTAGATGACAGGCTATGTTGTAGAAGGGATCCTTGTTCAGCTACAGGCTAGGTTAAATGGCCTCCCAGGACTCTTCTAACTCTGAAACTTCTAACTCTATTCTCTGATTCTGTAACTTGCCCAAAGGTCTGGTGTCATGGAAGGATGATATGAATTTAAGATGAGAAAGATGAGAGATCATAATCTGGCTCCATCTTTTGCTAGCTATGTAGCCATGAATAAGCCACTGGACTTAGAACCTGGCTTCTTCATTTGTAAAATGGGGATAATATTTAACTCAGAGGATGGTGAGAAGATCAAATGAGATTATGTGTGTAAAGAGCTTTAATAATCCTTAAGATATTTTTCAATCACACTTTGAAATAAAGGGTAGGACAGCTAGGGTGACACAATGGATAGAGTGCTGGGCCTGGAGGCCGGAAGAACTGGGTTCAAATCTGGCCTGAGACACTGACTGTGTGATCTGTCAAATAAGTTGGAGAAGGAAATGGCAACCACTCTAGAATCTTTGCCAAGAAAACCCCAAATGGTTCACAAAGAGTTGGACATCACTAAAAAATGACAGTAGCAACAATGTTCAAGATTCTCTATCCAGTGCTCTTATTAGTGATATTGCAACTGCCTCCTTAGAGTAGTCACTTTTCTGGAACCTTAAAGGTTTATGAAATCGTCTTCCTACAATGTTCTTATGAAGTATACAATACAGATATTATTTCCCCCATTTTATGGATGAGTAAACTGAGGCTCTGAAAATGGAAATGGTTTGTCCAAGGTTATATAGTTATCATGTGGAAAACCTGGAAATGGAACTCAGGCCTTCTGACCCTAAGTCCAAGATTCTTTCCAAGACAACAATGTCTGTCTATCTTTCTGTCTATGTAGATGAAATGTGACATAGTGGATATGGGGTTGGTTTTAGTCAAGAAGACAAGTGTTCAAGAATCACTTCTAACAAACACAATTTGTATGACCTTGGGCCACTGTCTCAGTATAAGACTAACTCCCAAAGCAGTTGACAAGCTGTATTGGAAGAAGATTTTTCATCAGGGAATTCTCGCTACCGATGCAACTGCATAGTTACCAAAACAAAGCTATGTACCCATTTTTATCTACTGTTTACCTATTCTATATAAGATTTTGGTCTTGATCTTATGACAGGAATATCAGCAATCAGTGGAGTCTCCCTATTTAAACTCTTAGGGGAGGAAGATGTGATATAATGGAAAAAGCAGAACTGAATTATAGTCCCGGCTCCATCATTTATTATCATCATGACCTTAGAAAAAGCACCTAACAATCTCTAAACTTTCCTTATCTGCAAAATGGAAATATTTGCACTAATTACCTCACAGGATTATTGTGAGTAAAGCGTACCATGAGTGCTTTTATGAGGGTTTTATTATTTCTTCAATTGCCTGCAAACTGAAGCCTAGTAAAGTGCAAATGGGAAGAAATCATGTGAGCTAATGAAAAAATGTTTTATATATAGAAGCATTATAAACACATGGACTAAGTTGGCAAATTTTTGGCAGCACATCTCAAAATACATGAGTTATCCCCATTCCCCAAAATGCCTACTATGATAATCACCGTCCTAGCTGGGGATTTGGAGCAGGAGTTTGATAGAGTGGATGGACTAGAGTTGAATTATTCCTTCACTGTTCTCAGGGAAAATATATGCAAGCCTTTCTTTTAAAATACAGAGAACAGAGCTTCTTTAAACAAGCCTGATTGTCATGTTTATTCTCTGTGTGGTAGAATCAGTATTAGGCAGGAATGCCAACATTGTGAATGATTTATATAAAATGACGTCTAAGGTTTTTTTTGTTGTTGTTGTTGAAGTATTCAGAGAAAGAGGAGATGTGTAAGCTGGTGGAAAAAAAAATCATGGGATATATCATGAGACCATCTTTCTTAGTATGGTGCTTTCATGCATAATTCTTAGAGTTTCTGAACTCCTGGCCAAGGGCTAACATCCTCCCCCCAGGTCTGTCCCCAGGATTGGAAAGGGGCTTATGGTCATCAAGAAATTTTGCCCCTGGATAAGCTCTGAGGGATACTGTGGTAAGGTAGAAAGAGTACTGGTTTTGGAGTCAGAGGACCTGGGTTCAAATTCTGCCTCTGATGCTTAGTCGCTTTGGGAGACTCTGGGAAAATCATTTAATTTCCCTCGGCTTCAGTTTTATCATCTGTAAATTAAGGGGTTGCACTAGATGGTCTCTGATGTACCTTCCAGATCAATCTCTCTGATACTATGATTCTATGAGATAAGACAATTGCATTTATCCCCACTGCCTTCGGGAAAAATGATTGTGAAGGATTTCTTCGACTCATTTGTTGGGAAAATCTTCTAAATTCAGTGGATAAAATATTAACTCCCCTATTTTGGTGAGCTCAAGATGATTTTTTTTTTTTGGTACTTGGATATTTTCATTGTTTTCCCTGGCCCCGGAAACTCTTGATTAACTTTAAAACATAAGCTATAAACTAAACAAAACTGCATGAAAGAAAATAAAGAATAAACCCCTTTTTTGTAAGCTAGTGACTCATAGAATTTGATATTTGATAAACAACCATTTGTTAAAGGTAGGACAATAGCCTTCGGTTTGATGCTTGCTACAGTAGGAAGCAGTAGGACTTTTGTTTTCAAAGACCTCCCGAGGAAGAGAGAAAAGCTTCAAATCACTTCCGTTTTTGGTGACTTACTCTAAGAATATCTCAATTGCCGTACCATGCCCTGGGTTCTAATTCTTTCCCTTTATAAATAAACACCTCAGACCACAGCTTCCACATTTCCTGATCGGGAAAATATTGAAGTTTGTTTACCTTATTCAAGCCATAGTTCAATGATTGATTCCCTTCTGGGGCCTCTCTCTTTCCATTTTCCATTCCTCCCATCTTCAGAAATAAGGTGGGATTCCTTTATATTGCTGTCTGAGTGACACAGAAGCTCCTCAAACCTCCAACTGATCCTTGTCTACACACAATTAGCTTCTTTCAAAGCTCACCAATGAGTTTTGGCTTACTCCCTTACTTTTTTTAAGGCTGTCATATCCTTCAGAGATAATCCAAGAGATAGGAAAATAACTATTCCCAATAACCTGATGGGTCTAGTGTTGGCTGGATATGGGCTGGATTCTAGGGGTAGTTGAATTGTTGGAACCTCTGACCCCAAAACATCATTTTTACATCCTGTCTTCCCATTATTAAATAAATTAATTTTATTTTGTCAATAAGCCTTTCTTTTCTTTCTCCCTCTATACCACCCCTTCATTGGAAAATAAGAAATACAATCCCTTTAACAAATACAAATAGTTAAGCAAACCAAGTTGCCACATTGACCATATCCAAAAATATCTCATTTTTCTCTTGAATCTGTCATCTCTCTGTGAGGATGTAGGTGTCTCATTTATCATCCATTCTTTATTTGATCTTTAAGAGTTCTCTATTCTCTATAAAAGGCAAATAATCCTGGGAGGGGACATATTTTTGTCTCTGAAGAGCTAGTATGTTATGTATGGTTAATATTTTTAAAAATTCTCTACTTGAATAGGAATGGGAGGTGGAATAAATACCTGCCGTGCGAGTGAGGATGAAAGAAGAGAATGGTATATGATACGAGAGGTACATTTCATCAGCTTTGTACTTTTACTAAGGATTGATCTTAGATTAGATTAGCCTGGGATGGCCTTGGTCATGGAGATTCAATTATTAAGGCATTAGGTGCAGCTGTAAAGAAAGATGGCCATGAAGTAAGAAAGACCTGAGTTCAGTTCTGGTTTCAGACACTTATTTGCTGTGTAACCCTGGGTAAGTCACTTAATCTCCATTTGCTTCAGTTTTCTCATCTAGAAACTATAAAAATAATACCTATTTCCTAAGATTTTTGTTGTTTTACAGTTGTTTCAGTAGTGTCTGATCCTCCATGACCCCATTTGAGGTTTTCTTGGCAAAGATACTGGACTGGTTGGCCATTTCCTTCTCCAGCTCATTTTACAAATGAGAAAACTGAGGCAAACAGGGTTAAGTGAGTTGCCCAGTAAGTATTGAAGGCAGGAGAGTACCCATTTCTTAAGATTGTTGTTAGACTGTAGTGAGCATTAAATGAGATAATATTTGTAAAGTGCTTTTAAAACCTGAAAGTGCTATATAAATGCTGTGTTGTTGTTGTTATTATTGTAAAACTCTCAACCATATAGTTGAGTACAATCTTTGGAATGACTAATGTCATTTCGTATTAAATTAGACCATGGATGAGATGTCCACTCTGGACAGAATACACTTTTTGGAAGTCTTCAAATAAAGGCTGTTTGGAAAGCGGGATACTGTAGAGTGCCCCTTTTTTTTTAAAATGTATTGGTTTTAATAGATGGCTGCTGAGGTCCCTTTTTACTCTATGAATCTGATTCTTAGTTCTTAAATCAAAGCACTGAACATGCAAATGTACCACTTGTACAGTAAAAATGCCCTAATTCAAAAATCACTTTAAAAACTTGAAGAAAATGCATTAGAGAAGTATTTTTAAACACTACCCAGTAACATTCCCCCTTTTACAAAAATACCTTATTTTTAAAAATGAGGTTTTAGTGCCCACTGAGATCATGTGCTTATTCATCCTCCTGACACATTTGCTTTATCATTTGGGTTCTGCTTCTAAGTTGCCTCCTATAAACTTAATTACAGAAAAGAATTATTTTAATTTTGCTTTCCACATTTGGCAAAATGTGTAGGGGGTTATTTTTAGGTCCTACAGTTCATGAGAAAAACAAATCTTAGAATCTGACTGACTCAGAAAAGAGATCATCTCTTTCTATGTCAGGTTGTGATGGGCTTTTTTCCATTTGGGTATTGTTGGGATTGAAATCTTGTGCTGGAATAGGTAGGAACTGATCAGCAGTGGCCATATGTAGGTTCCTGAAAGCTTGTGGCACAGTGGATAGAGCGCTAGGCCTGGAGTCAGGACGTGAGTTCAAATCCAGCCTCAGGTATTTACTAGCTGTGTGACCCTGGGCAAGTCATTTAGCCTCCGTTTGCCTCAATGTAAAATGGGGATAACAGCATCTACTTCCCACCCAGTGTTATTGTGAGGATCAAATGAGATAATGTTTATACAGATTTAGCATAATGACTGTCACATAGTAGGAGTTATATAAATGCTTATTCCCTTCCTTAATCCCCTCCTAATAAGCTTTTATTTTTAGAGTCCTTGGTGTGACCTTTATCATTTTTACATATTTGTTAATACTTTTGATAATTTGTAGGTTGATTTCCCCAGACTAAAAAATGTATCATATATGTATATTATATATGTATATATGTACAAATAGGTATGCTCATATATAATTCATATTTGTATGTTTGCATACATGTTCTTATATGTATATATGCATATATGCACACATGTGTATGTGTGTATACACACATGCATGCATACACATACATACATACATACATACATACATACATACATACATACATACATATATGCATTATTCAGTTGTTTTCAGTTGTGTCTGATTCTCTGTAACCCCATTTGGGTTTTCTTGGCAAAGATACTGGATTAGTTTGCCATTTCCTTCTCCAGCTCATTTCACAGATGAGGAAACCAAGGGAGACAGGATGAAGTGACTTGTCCAGGGTCATATAGCTAGTAAGTGTCTGAGGCTAGATTTGAACTTAGGAAGGTGAGTCTTCCTGACTCCAGGACTGGCACTCTATCTACTGTGCCACTTAGATGCCCATGTATATGTATACATATGTTTGTATGCCTTTATATATGTAGGTGCATGTGTGTATAAAGTTAAACTTTACTTAAAATTAAACTAAACCCACTTCTTAGTGCAAACCAAAGCTGAAACTCTGGTGTAGTGGAAAGAACCTGAATTCCAAATTGTAAGAACTGCGTCCCACCCAGTGAGGCTCTGCCCCTTCCTACCTTTGTGACCTTGTGTAAGGCAAACCATCTCTGGGCTTCAGTTTCCTGTCTCTGTAATAAGGGAATTGAAGTAGATGCTCTCTAAGCTCTCTTCCATCTTGGATGTTTTGAGACTCTATAAAAGGAACATTCACTCAGGGGTGAAGTGACAGAAGTGAATAAAAATATAGGAAACCACAGTCTCTATAGCCAAGGTCAAAATGTGATTGAATTATGGGGTCAATCTCCCCTAGGCTGGTAGAATCAGCATCTGAATAGTGATTATGCACAGATACAAAGACAGCCAGATTTTATTTGTAGGTGATGCAGGTTTATTGGAAGGTCTTGTCTTTTTGTTCTTATCATATTTATAACATTCATATGTTTCATATATGGCCCTGTACTGTTTAACAATTTTGTTAATGATTGAAATGAAGCCATGGATGGCATACTTATCAGATGTGAAGATGAGGCAAAGCTTGGAAGGATAACCAAAACGCTGGAGAACAGAGTCAAGATTCAAAGAAAAAACAAAACAAAGTAAAACTAAATAGGCCACAATGGGAGGCCAGATTCAATAAGACGAAATTTAAAAGAGATGAATGAAAAGTCTTGCATTTGGTTTGGGAAAAAAAAAACCAAAGAAACCTTTAGCAGCATGAGGGGTATGTATTTAAAGTAGTGTGTCTGGAAAAGATCTGGAGTTTTTAGAGGACAGCAAACTCAATAGGAATCAATAGTAACCGAGCCAGTTTGTGCAATCTGAAATTTCACTGAGAGAAGTCTAATGTCCAGAATTGAGGAGATAATATTCTCATTCTATTCTGGCTTGGCTAGACCATATTAGAAGTAACGTATTTAAATCTAGGTATCATTATTTTAGTATGGGCACTGATGGGCTGGGTAGCATCCAAAAGAGGATAACTAGGATATCAATGATCATGGCTGAAGAAATGAGCAATGGATGGCCTGAGAAAAGAGAAAACTTGAGGGGAATAACATAGTTGACTTCAAGTATTTGAAGGGCTCTTGTGTTGAGACATGTTGTGCCTGACACCTTTGGGCAGAACTATGAACAATGGGAAGATGTTGAAACAATAAAGCAGACTTAAGCAAAAACATTAACAATTAGAGATATTCCAAAGTACTACAGGCTATCTCAGGAGGTAGTGGTCTTTTTCCTTCCTATTCTCCCCAGGCCCCTTCCCTCACCTCACAATATTCTTCAAACAATGCCTAGATGACCAATTGTTGGGTATGTTTTAGATTTGCAATCAGGTACAATCTAGACTAATACCCCTTCCAATTTTAAGATTCTATGATTTTGAAAAATTCTGAATGACACAATTTTGTTTCATAAATTAAAATAATTACATGTGAATTCCCCTTCTGTCTCATTTATAGGCAACCATCTAGTCTCTCCCTCTCTCTCACACTCACACACACACACACACACACACACTCACACAAACATTCAAATACACTCACAACCAACATAGCTTCGGATTCCTTACTAATTAGAGTTGAGCATAACCTGATATAATTAGCAGGCACAGTATAAAATATTGGGTTGAGCCAATGCACAAACACAATTAAATTGTTAAACTATTTCAAAGTTATGATAATGACATAGCTAAAGAATTTCTGTATTCAAAATAATAGCTAGTATTTATATAGTGCTTTAAGGATTGCAAAGCACTTTACACAGATCAACTCATTTGATTCTCACAACAATCCTGTGAAGTAGCGAGGAAAGAAGGAAGGAAACAAGAATTTATTAATCACCTGATGTGTGCCAGGCACTGCTCTAGGCATCTTTCATATATTCTCTCATTTGATTCTCACAACAAGCCTCAGAGGTAGATGCTAATTTATCATCATTATTTTACAGATGAGGAAACTGAGACAAACAAAAGTTAAGTGACTTGCCTGTGGTCATACAGCTAGTAAATATCTGAGGCTGTATTTGAATTCAGGTCTTCCTGACTTCAAATTCTGCACTATATTAAAATACACTTAAAATGTTGGCATTAAATAGAGCAAGCATCAACAGTTTCTGGTTATAAATCAGAGTCCTCCTTGGCATTGTTGTTTTTCAGAAATCCAGTCGTATACATTTAATTATGCTGGGTCAGGGTAGCAAATTCAAATGCAGGATTAAGATAGCTATCCAAGCAACACACATCAAAGCAATGTTTCACTTCTATTTGGGGCTTAAAATTTACAGTATAGAGAATTATAGGGCAGCAAAGGGGGGAGAGAGAGAGAGAGAGAGAGAGAGAGAGAGAGAGAGAGAGAGAGAGAGAGGAGAGAGAGAGAGAGGGAGGGAGGAGAGAGAGAGAGAGGGGGAGAGAGAGAGAGAGAGGGAGAGAGAGAGAGAGAGAGGGAGGGAGAGAGAGAGGAGGGAGAGAGAGAGAGAGAGAGAGAGAGAGAGAGAGTGAGAGAGAGAGAGAGAGTGAGAGTGACAGAAGGAGAGAGAGACAGAGACAGAGAGACCCAAGAAGAAGCCCAGTAGCAAGAGGTCGTTCATGTCATCAGTGGTTCCAGGGTAAACAGCTGCAATGATGACAGTGACACCCTTGACGCGCTCTGGGGGACTCTGCTCCTGCAGATATTCTCTGGTTGAATGCAGAAGCCTGGCATTTGTTGTGTTGAGTAATGCTGTCAGAGCCTGCTTTGCAATGACTTATTTTTATGTCTCATTCTATACACCCACATATGCAAACATGATTGTATAAATAAATAAGATTGTAAGTTCAAAGGATTTAAGATTGGTGAGGTGGCATGGTACAGTTGAAAGAGTAATATATTTGGAATTAGAGGATCTAGTTTAAATTTCTTCTCTGTCACTATCTAAGTGAAGATGGGCAAATCATTTTACCTTTCTGGGCATCAGTTTCCTTCATCTGGAAACATTAGGAAGTGGGTCTAGAAAGTCCCTTCCATCACTAAAGCTATGATCCTATGACCTTAGAGGTTATATATTCCAAACCTCTCATTTTATAGAAATGAGAGTATTTTCATTTCACAATGAACAGGCTTATGTCCCTTTCAACAAAAATATATGCTACATATATGATGGTGAAATACCTAGTCTTCAATACCTCAAAAGACCCATTATTTCATCAGTACTACCTCTATGGATGCAGATAGCCACCCCTTTATGCTTTCGAAAATGGTTTCCCAAGTTGTTACAATCCTCAGAAAGTGGGGTAGCTAGTGGCAAAATGGATAGAGTGCTGGCCTGAAGTTAGGAAGACTATTTTCTGAGTTCAAATCTGCCTCAGACACTTCCTAGCTGTGTGACCCTGGACTTAACCCTGTTTGCCTCAGTTTCCTCATAAGTGAAATGATCTGGAGAAGGAAATGTCAAACCACTCCAGTATCTTTGCCAAGAAAAATCCAAACGGAATCACAAAGAGTTGGATATGACTGCAAATGACTGAACAAAAAACCAGGATGTGAGCAGCATCCTAGGGATGGGCTCCTCTGAACTCAGGTAGGCTGCTCCTAGGATGATAGACATAGATGCTGTAGTGGGTCCATCCTAGAAGCTTTTTTTCAGCTTGGCAAGCCCTGCCAGCTCTTGTACTTCACTGGGACTTGTCTTATAAAGCTAAAATTTATTAGGGTTTTAGTGGAAGAATAACATTACTGAACTTTCTAATAAAAGATCTAGTAGCCTATAAACTAAGAATGCAAGCTGAGGACCAATAGCATCAGGAATTATCTAATGTATTGGGCCCAGCTCCCATAGGAGTGCTCATCTGGCCCTGGGATGAGCTTTGTTCCTATGGGATTGCAAGGAACTACTAAAAACACTACCAAATTTCATATCTGAGGGCAAAGCAAGCATGTATGAAATGTAGGGTCAACTATAGGAAAGCAATTAAGAGGGAAGTGAGTTATTTTTGGTCTTTCACTTTTCATATATATATATATATATTCTAGTGTCCACAATACTGGCTTCTACCTTCCCATGCACTAGTGTTGTGGGCCTTCCTTGACCCTCACCCTTCTTATCTTTGCCCTCTGTTCCATTACTTCAGATTCATCCTCAGTGCCAGAATACAGTGCCAAGCTACATTTGGATAGAAACGATGTGTACCAGAGAAGTGTAACGGGGGAATTAGAGCTTTATATCGCTAGGCAGAATCATAGGATCACAGATGCAGAGCTGGAAGGGCCTCAGAGGCCATTTATTACAAACATCTTATTTTACAGACAAAGAAACTGAGTAGCTGGACATTATGTGACTTGCCCAAGATCACACAAGTAGTATATGTCAGAGGCTATTTAGATGCTAGCTATTATCTTTTTATAGCATTTTAAGGTTTGTAAAGAGTTTTACATGTTAACTCATCCAATCCTCACAACAACCACACGAGGCAGGTATTATTGATTTTTACCATTTTACATAAAGAAACTGAGGCACAGAGAGGTTAAATGACTCGCTCACGGTCACATAACTAGTAAGGGTACAGGAAAATTCGAATTCAGGTCTTCTTGATTCCAAGTCCTGTACTCTACCCACTTTGCCCAATTCACTCTGGCTCCCATTGGCTAACAATAGGTCCTTGCCCAAGTACCATTTACTGGTTATTTTTTGGTTCCTGATGACTCAGAGTGAATGTGAATAGTAATTGTTTCTCTTTTGGCCAGAAACAATCCTTCAGGGTCTCTCCCTCCCAGTTTGATTTTTTTTTTTAATTAAAGGGGCTATCCCTTGGCTCTCCTCTTAAACAGCCCTAATCACTGAATAGGTATTGCCTAGTCAAAGTAAGAACTGACAAAGACCTTAGCTTAAAAAGACCATGTCTCCCACTGCATCCTGGGCCACCTCCAGTTGTCCTGCTCTGTATCTTAACACTGGACCCAGATGGCTCTGGAGGAGAAAGTGAGGCTGGGGATTTTGCCCAGCCTTCCCTCACTAGAATCTAATTCACTTGCAAGTCATGGCATCATCTTCCTGATGTCATGGTCTTTGAGAACGGAGGACAAACCACAACCACACTCAACCACACAACCTTCCCACCCGAACCAAAAGATTACCCAACTACTGACTCTAAAAATTCGTTTTTAACCAAAAATCAAGGGAAAGGCAATGAGTAAATGAGGACAAGGATAATATTGGCACAATTTATCAGAGAATTTAATAGTATGTTTAAGGAAAATAGGAATGATGGTTGACAGGTGTAGGAAGCAACAGGAGAGCCAAATTAGAATATGAAAATGCTTCTATGTTAATGTTAGAAACCTAAAAAATAAGCTGAATTAATTGAAATGCTGAGTGTCATATGAAAACCTTGATATCATGGGTATCTCAGAGTCATGGCAAAAAGAAAATGGATGAGAATTGGCTCTCCCCATATGTAACCTCTATAAGAAGGATAATTTAGGATTAGTACTAAGTCATTGAATGTGAAGCCAAGTATAAAAATAATGGTTCAGGAAAAAAATCTCATTGGAGAAGGATATCACTGTAGAAAGCCAAGGCTAACATAACCACAAGAAAAATAACAGAGTAAAGTTCAGTAGATCTCTCAACTGGTGCAAGGAGATTGAGAGGAAAACACATATTACGTCTGGGGAAGCACAGCATTTTGCTGGGTACCAATAATAATGAATTTAAATGTTTGTAATGTAAAAGCAAAAACATCAATAAGACTTTTAAAAAATAAAATAATGTTATACATGTTTCTAACAATTTACCTGCAAATCAAAGCTTGAAAATGATTGATTCCAAACATTTTATTAATAAGTTAGGAAAGTGCTCGCTTGGGCAGCACATATTCTAAAATTGAAACAATATAGAGATAATCAGCATGGCCCCTGAGCAAGGATGACACGCAAATTTGTGAAGTGTTTCATGTTTTTTTCCATTTGTGATGAAATATGTGACCTCCTTTGCCTAAGTCTGGCTGGGGCCCTTGAATGAAAATGTTGTCTCTTTGAGCACACATTCAAGATTGTTTTTTATGTAGGATCTATATTTATATTCTCTGCTGCTACTATTGTTTGGTTTTCCTTTTATTTAGGAATGCACTACATTAAAAAGTAAGTAAACCCTAAGTTAAATAGACTGAACAGGGAAAAAAATAAATTAGGAAAAATATCTTTCAGAAGTAGAAGGGACCGGGGCAGCTAGGTGGCACAGTGGATAATCTCTGGCCTTGGAGTCAGGAGAACCTGAGTTCAAATCCAGCTTCAGACACATGACACTTACTAGCTGTGTGACCCTGGGCAAGTCACTTAACCTGACTACCTCACCAAAAAAGGCAAAAAAAGAAGGGGCTTCAATTATGTAGTCCACCCCAGTTATCCTATCAAGGGGACACTAACATGAAGTGATTTGTGCAAAACCATATAGCTTGATGGAGCCAGAATGAGGACCCACCCACCTAGGACTTGGGAATTCTAGTCCATTGTTTTTAGTACTACTGTACTACACTACCTCATTTATAAACTATATTGCAAAAAGAGATTCTCACTAAAAATCCTTCCTGGTTAAATGAAGTAGACAATCACTGGGGAAAAATATTTTAAAAATAAAGGGTTTGTGATAGCAAAGAACTGAAAATTGCTGGGATGCTTGTCAATCAGGGAATGGCTGAACAAGTTGTGGTATATGATTGTGATGGAATACTACTGTGCTATAAGAAATGATATAAGCTTGATGATTTTAGAAAAACATGGATAGACTTGCATGAAATAATGAAAAGCAAAATTAGAAGAACCAAGAGAACATTGTATACAGTAACGCCAATATTGTTTTAAGAACAACTTTGAATGACTAAGTCATTTTGCATTTTATAAATACCCAAATTAACTACAAAGGACATATCTATGAAGGAAGGTGCTCTCTACATCCAGAGAAAGAACTGACAAATAGATGGGAATGGTTTTACATACACACATACGTATACATACACGTGTATACATACACATGTATGCATATACATACACACGTATATATTTATACATACCTACACACATATACATATACCCACATTTGAATTTAATGGTAGCCATCTCTAGGGCAGGGGAAGGAGGAGGAAAGAGAAAAAGTTACATGATAACTTTATTACATATTTAAAAGGAACAGCAAGGTATATATAATCGATTTACAGTTTCATGTGCAATTGTCTTTTTTTATTCTACCATGTTATGGAAATACTTGTTTTATTTCTTAAGTTCAGAATAAAAAATAAAATCAAAAATAAAGATTTACTGTTGAGGCTGGGGAAAGCCATGAATTGTGGGAAGACAAGGTGAAAATTACACGAATCTATAAAGGAGCACCTTGCAGGGGAATATAGAGCTAATAATTAAAAGATATTTAAATATATCGGAAGTAGGCAGGTATCTTGAGAATCTGCTTGACCATTTAATGACCATAATAAAACAGGAATGTTCTGAGATGAAAAGGAGATTGTCAAGAAACTAGAACAACTCTGAGATTTTCACTGAGGAACATGTAGGAATTTTCCAATCACAATTTATCTTTTGAAACAGACAGGTCAGATATGGGGTTAGAACAAACAGTAGTAATTGCACAGGGTGTTCTTAGCCTAACACATAAACCAGATGTAAAGAAATCATCAGCCCATTACTGGTTGTGACAGACCTAGAGTAAACTCGGGAAACTCTTATTTTCAAAATATGTGGCCTGTTGTCAAAAATCAAAGGAAACACCATATGTAAAGTGCTTGCAAACTTTCAAGCCCTATGTAAAGGCATTGGTTAAGGATAATGATGAGGATGAATGTTTCCTCTTTACCTGAGGACTCTGAATTGCCAACTCCCTTATTGAAAAATCAGGAGTTCAGAGAGAATAACAGTCCAGAGACTCCTCTCCGAACTTGGCAAGCTAATGAATACAAGCTCTTTGATGTGGGGGTTTGTTTTACTTTTCTCTTTGTATCCTCAGGGCTAAGAATAGTGCCTTGAATATTTTAAGCTCTTAATAAATGCTTGTTGATTGATTAGGGGCTGTAACTAAGTCAATCTCTTATCATGAAACAGGGTTGGTCAGTAAAAATACTCCATTGCTACCCATGAAATGTTAAAAAAAAAAAAAGACCCAGATAGATGAAGACCTCCAGTTTGCTGCATGGATACCCTGTGGGGAAACTGTAGAGGGAAAAATAACATTAAAAAGAATTACAGAGCATGAGAAAGCATGTGTGTGTGTGTTGGTCTGTACCCTTCATTTTCAACAACAACAATAAGTAGCTAGTATTTATATAGCTCTTTAAGGGTTACATGATGCTTTATAAATATTTTCATTTTATCCTCATAACAACCCTGGGAAGTAGGTTCTATTATTATCCCTGTTTCATAGGTGGGGAAACTGAGGCAAATATATTAAGTGACTTGCTCAGGGTCACACAGCTGGTAGGTGGCTGGGGTCAGATTTGAACTCAGGTCTTCCTGACTCCAAGTTCAATGTTCTACCACTGGGTTGCCTAGCTGCCTCATATATGATCAACATAATACACACATCAATGAGATCATATATCTGTTGAAATATTGAAGTATTTGCTAACTGTATGAATGAATGAACATATGCAGAAAGAATCCCAAGTCATTGAGGTCCACGTTCTCTGATTTACCACCTGGGGAATCAAGGAGCCAAAGTTTTTTGTATGGAGTATTTATCTGGGGCCCTGGAGGCAACAGAGAACTCATTTAGATTTTCCCTTTGACAGGTAAATGATAACAACAACAAAATTTAAATAACTTAAGTTACAATAGGATTGGAGAAATATTTCATCATGAATAGAAAGCTGACTCAGAAAAATAAAAACCATAGGTAGGGAATAAACAAGCACCAATTTTTTGTTACAGAGGACAAAGTACTGGAATTGGAATCAAAGATTTATAGGTTTAGAGCTAGAAGGGACCTTAGAGGTCACTGAATCTAATTCTCCTATTTTAAAGGAAGGGACCCTGAAGCTCAGGGATACCCAGGGTCATAAAGTTAAAGTGTCTGAGGTGAGATTTCAACACAGATCTGAATCCAAGCCCAGGAGTCTAGTCACTATGTCCTCTTCCAGGAAGACTTCGGTTCAAATTCTACATTTGATAGTAGTTGTATGAACCTGGGCAAGTCACTTCCCCTAAATCTCAGTTTCTTCAGCAAAATTGTTGTAGCTTATTTGTTTTTCAGTGATGTTAGACTATTTGTGACCCCATTTGGGGTTTTCTTGGCAAAGATACTGGAATGGTTTGCCGTTTCCCTCCCCAGCTCATTTTACAGATGAGGAAACCGAGGCAAACAGGGTTAAGTGACTTGCCCTGCGGTCACACAGCTAGTATCTAAGGTTGGATTTGATCTCAAGTTTTCCTGACTCCAGGTCTGGCACTTCTATTCACTGTACCATCATAACTGTAGCATTTATTTCACAGTTATCATGAGGAAAATGAGATAATGTATATAAGCAGTTTATAAATCTTAAAGTGCCATATGAATGTTAGTTGCCTTTATTACTGGAAATATTAAGAGTAGGAATCCCTATCCAACTCACTCATATTTAATATTTTTACATATGATCTAAAGGTGTGCAGTGAAAGCTCCAAGTTTTCATATGACACTAAGTTCCCTAGGGTGCTGAAGTGCTAACCTGAGTGTGCTAGAACTATAAGAAAGTCTTATGAGGTTCTGTGAAAGGGCAGAACAATTGTAAATGAGTTTCAGTGTGAGCTGAAGGCAATTAATGCATTAAGTGAAAATTAATCTGAATTCTATTTATCATATGATAAACAGGCCCACCAATTAAACCACCAGTTAAATCTCAGTACAGGTATGTGGTAATTATTGCTCATCATTCCCTGAAGATGTGGATTCAACATATGACTGTTCACCAAATAGACCAGTAGAATTCTGAATACTGCCAGGAAGGGTACTGCAAACACAACAGAAAATATGTGAAATGGTTACAAAATCATTGTTGGATTATGCCTGTAAAATTGTATATAGCATTGTGGTCTCTGTACACTTTGAGAAAGCTATAGCAGAACTCAAGGAGGTCAACAGAAGGGCAAGTGAAGTAATTAAGTCAATTAAAAAGCTTCCACATGACAACACATTTTTAAAAATTAGATTTCTTTAATATGGAAAATCAAAGGCTCAGGAGAATTGGCTCCAAGTACATAAAATTGTAAAGGGTATGGATGTGCCAAATTATTATCTGACACTGAACAAGACACTTATCTATTTTGCCTCAGTTTCTCCACCTGTAAAGCACTAGCTACTTATTATTATTTTGTGGCAAATGAAGAATGTAGAGCACAGCATACACACACACACACACACACACACACACACACACACACACACACATGCTTTTCCATAAATCTAAAATATTAGGACTGAGGTCTTTCCTGCATACGGAGAGAGTAAATTACAAAATAAATAAAATTGAACACCATTTTCTCAATGGGTGGTAGTAAATTTCTAACTCTAAAAATTAATTATGACTAAAACTAGATATGACTTTTAAAAGATGCATAATGCTTAGATGCTAAATACAAAACAGGGAAAATTAGAGATATTTGAGGCTCATCCCCAAACTTCTCAAGTTGTATGGGGAGGGGGAGAGTACCATGTCCTCTCATTAAATGTTCTTTGGTGCCACTGAAAAAAAATGTAATATTTTACACTACCTCATTGCTCTATTTGCAACTCAGTGTTGTGGAATGAACACCACATTTGGAGTCAGAGGACCTGGGTTTAATTCCTGTCTTCAGTATCTGTATGACCTTGGGCAAGTCAATCTCTCTCTCCAGACCTCAGTTTCCCCAGTAAAATAAAAAAGATTGGACCAGATGTCAAAGTTTTCTTCCAGCTCTATAGAGTGTATAATTTTATACATTCATTCAACAAATAATAACAACTACTATATTTAAGGCAATCTGCAATGTCCAAGAAAGACCCATGAGTTGACTCGACCATTAGTCTGATATAGTATACATTTATAATACATTAAGTACCTAGTATATGTGAAATATTCTGCTAAGTACTGAGGTTGCAAAGATGAAAACCAAGATCTGCGAGACAGATCTTGCCCAAAAGGAGCTCACATTCTGCTGGGGAGGAAACAGCAAGCACACAGATAATCAGTGTGGTACTGTGGAAAGGATGCTGGCTTTGGAGGTAAATGAACTCAGAATCCTGACTGCCACTTCCTATTCCCTATGTGACTTTTGACAAGTAACAGCCTTTACTAGCCTCCTTTATCTGTAAAGTTATTGACTTGGATTAGATGACCTTTGCCAGCTAGGTGGTGCAATCAAAGGAGTGCCAGACCGGGAGTCAGGAGTACTCCTCTTTCTGAGTTCAAACCCGGCCTCAGTCACTTACTAGCTGTGTGATCTTGGGCAAGTCACTTAACCCTGTTTGCCTCCATTACTCAT
The DNA here is from genome assembly GCF_003287225.1 of Phascolarctos cinereus. Taxonomy (NCBI): domain Eukaryota; kingdom Metazoa; phylum Chordata; class Mammalia; order Diprotodontia; family Phascolarctidae; genus Phascolarctos; species Phascolarctos cinereus. The sequence goes on along the minus strand of NW_027556098.1, from coordinate 228,181,275 downwards.
CCGTAAAATAAGCTGAAGAAGAAAATGTCAAACCGCTCTAGTACTTTTGCCAAGAAAGCCCCAAATGGGGTCATGAAGAATCAGATATGACAAATGAGTGAACAACAAAGATGACCTTTAAGACTATTTCCCATCTCTAGACCTATGACTCTATGAAACATTTGTATAATATAATTTATGGAGGAGAAGGAAAAGGATGAGTGCTAATATGTGTATGTGTATTTGTGTGCCTATACATGCATATGTGACTATGTTTCTTAGGGGATAGGGAGGGGCAGTAGAAGGATTCCTATACGAGCTAGTACCTAAATGGAGTCTTGAAGCTCTAAGAGACAGAGACAAGTAGAGAGAAGATTCAAGTCTGGGGAAACAGCCTGTGTAATGGCATGAAGACCAATGCCTGAAGAAGGGCTAGTTTATTTGGAATGTGCGTCCATGAGAAGTAATGTGAAGAGCTGATAGTGGTATGTGGGAGACAAGGCTGTCAATGACAGGCTGGGAAGTTTGTATTTTGCCTTAGCAGCATTAGGGTGCTCCTGAAGACTTTTGAGCAGGATCATTCTATGATCAGAACTATGTTTTAGGGATATTAAGTTAGCATCTGCATAAAAAATAGATTGGAGAAAGAAAAAAAAGTTGGAAGTAGGGTGACAAATTAGAAGGCTATTATAATAATCTATGAAGGGGGTGATGAATGCTTGAAGTAGGGTGGTGGTTCTGTGAATGGAGAAGAGTGAACATAAACGGCCTGATATGCCAGTACTGTAATGTGTTTCCTCTTATTCATCATTAAACTGATAATGATCGTTTCTAATTACCAAAGGTCTTGATACAGTGCATGCTTCTTTGATTTCAGAATTCTCCTAGGAAATTAGCATTAGCACCTTAATTGATATAAAGATAGGGGGAAAAAAAAGGTAATGGTGTTTCTTACTTAAGGAGACCTAACAAGACAGTGACAGAACTAGGTCTAATGTGTGGAAGGTTAATTGACTAATTGACCATATTACTCTGTAAGAAGCCTCACTCACATGCTTGCATGGGCAAATGGAAGGAGAATGAAATAATCTCAATTCTTAGCCCCATTTGGTTTCTTTCACCTTTAGAATGGATTTAACAGATGGTTATGATTTCTTCCAGCAGGGATTCCGGAATAAAAGTGAATATTGAACAAATCCCACCTGAGTCCAATTATCCCTCTACTCTGCATGCCCTCAGAACTTATACGTTCAGTTAGTATCTACTGTGTTATTTTATGCTGGTGGGTAAGTTGCTTTTTAAAGTTATTGTGTCATTATAGCGTGTGATATCTCCCAAGGTAGGAAGCTCATTCAGGGCAAGGCCCATGGCTTGTTACTCTTATAATGCCAGGAGTGACTTTAAAAGAGCTCTGCACACAAAAGGCATTCATTGAAAGCTTGTTGAATTTGTAGTTAAAGGGCTTACGTTCAAACCCTCTACTTACCACTTAATACCTCATAATCTTGGGCGATTTTATACTAATGAGTTCAGGGATATTTTAAGGTATCAAGACAAAGTTCCCAAATCTTATCCTTATATTTGTCCATGATTCATGGAGCCCTTTACAATGTGACTAAGAGCTGTGAGGTGGCAGAGTGGTTAGAGTGCTAACCGTGGAGTTAGGAGGACCTGAGTTCAAATGTGGCCTCAGATACTTACTAGCTGTTTGGCCCTGGGCGAGTCACTTAACCCTGTTTGCCTCAGTTTCCTCATCTGTAAAATTAGCTGGAGAAAGAAATGGCAAACCACTCCAGTATCTTTGCCAAGACAACCCCAAATGGGGTCACAGGAACTTGGATACAACTGAAATGACTCAAAAACAACAACAAAGTTTCCTTTGTGAAACAATTCAAATTGTAGGTGAAGTTTTGAAATTTGATTCCTTTGGCTCACTCATACTGTACATTTTAAATTTTCATCTTGGAAATAAGATTACTTTCAATATATTGTCAAGCAACAAGATTGATTTCCATTTATTGGTCTATTTCTTTTTGCAAGGTGGGTAGGTGGTATAGCGAATAGAGTTCTAGGTGTGGTGTCAGCAAGACCTGAATTCAAATCCTGCCTTAGACACTCTTAGCTGTGTGACTCTGGTCAAGTCACAACCCTTCTTCAGTCTCAGTTTCTTCCTCTTTAAATGAGGATGTTGTGGCCCTTTTGTTGTAAATATTATAAGTTAATTTCATGCAAATATAGTTGTTCCAAGGTTAGATGAAGTGTTCCATGTCATCTAGAACTGTTCAGATTTTACAAAGTAGCTATAATAATTTATTTTTATTTTTAAAAATTTATTTATTATTAATTTTCAACATTCACTTTTATAAGATTTTGAGTTCTAAATTTCCCACCTCTCTCTCTCCCCTTCCCAAGACGGCACACAATTTGACATAGGCTATGCATGTACAATAATATTAAACATATTTCCACATTAGTCATGTTGTGAAAGAAGAATCAGAACAAAAGGGGAAAAAAACATGAGACAGAAAAAAACTAAAAAAAAATAACAAAGAGAAAATAGTATGCTTTGATCTGCATTCAGACTTCATAGTTCTTTCTGTGAATGTGAATAACATTTTCTATCACGAGTCTTTTAGAATTGTCTTAGATCATTGCATTGCTGAGAAGAGCTAAGTATGACAAAGTCAGGCATAATACAATGTTGCTGTTACTGTGTACAATGTTCCCCTGGTTCTGCTCACCTCACTCAGCAAGTTCATGCAAGTCTTTCAAGGTTTTTCTGAAGTTCACCTGCTCATCATTTCTTATGGAACAGTAGCATTACATTATATTCACTTACCACAACTTGTTCAGCCATTCTCCAATTGATGGGCATCCCCTTAATTTCTAATTCTTTGTCATTACAAAAAGAGCTGCTATCAATATTTTTGTACATGTGGGTCCTTTTCCCTTTTTAATGATCTCTTTGGGATACAGACCTAGCAGTGGTACTGCTGGATCAAAGGGTATGAATGGTTCTATAGCCCCTTTCAGCATAGCTCCAAATTGTTCTTCAGAGTGGTTGGATCATTTCACAACTCCACCAACAATGCATTAGTGTTCCAATTTTCCCACATCTTCTCCAACATTTATCATTTTCCTGTTTTGCCACGTTAGCCAATCTGATAAGTGTGATGTGGTACCTCAGAGTTGTTTTAATTTGCATTTCTCTAGTCAATAGTGATTTAGAGCATTTTTTCATATGGCTATAGATAGCTTTAATTTTTTCATCTGAAAACTGCCTGTTCATATCCTTTGACCATTTATCATTTGGGGAATGACTTGTATTCTTATAAATTTGACTCAGTTCTCATTATATTTGAGAAATGAGGCCTTTATCAGAGACAGTGGCTATAAAAATTGTTGCCCAGCTTTCTGCTTCCCTTCTAATATTGGTTGCACTGACTTTGTTCATGCAAAATCTTTTTAATTTGATGTAATCAAAATTATCCATTTTGCATTTCATAATGTTCTCTCTAGTTGGGTGGGAAATTCTTCCCTTCTCCATAGATTTGAGTGGTAAACTATTCCTTGCTCTCCTAATTTGCTTATAGTTTCACTCTTTATGTCTAAATCATATACCCATTTTGATTTTACCTTGGTATACAGTATAAGATGTTGGGCTATTTCTAGTTTGTATCATACTGTTTTCTAGTTTTCCCAGCAGTTTTTATCAAATAGTGAATTCTTATCCCAGAAGCTGGAATCTTTGGGTTTATCAAAGAGTAGATTACTGTTTGTCATTGGCTACTGTGTCTTGTGTACCTATACTATTCCACTGATCCACCACTCCTTTCCTTAGCAAGTAACAAGGAGTTTTAATGATTGCTCCTTTATAATACAGTTTTTCATCTGATATGGCTAGGTCACCTTCCCTTGCATTTCTTTTCATTAATTTCCTTACTATTCTTGACCTTTGTTCTTCCAGATGAATTTTGTTATTATTTTTTATAGCTCTATAAAATAGATTTTGGTATTTTAACTATAATAATTTAAAGTTCACAAAGTTATTCATCAAAATTGCCTTTAGTAGAACTGAGTCTATAAATTTCAAGATAAAGCATATACCAGCAATTTTTTTAAGCTACAAAATATTTTAATCCAAAACAAAAATTTGATGATAGAACTGAGTTGAACACACCTGTTTGCAATTTACCCAAAATGATAAATTACTTAAAATGAAAGGAAGCTAGTATCTGGAGAATGTATTTTAAAATAGATTTTTAAAATCTATGTGTTTTGAAAAATGGTCAAAGAACCCAAACAATGCTGTCATTTTTTTTTAGTGTTCATGTGCAGTTTCCACGTCATCACAAAGATCAATTCCCATTGTAGGCTGGAGAAGAGATATGATAATAATCAGACTAAGTTGTTCATTATTCAGTTTGTAGAATAGTATAAAAAGAAATCTGTAGACCCATTGTAAGGAAATAATCATATAATTTTGTTTAAAACCTTTATTCTGTTCAAATTGATTGAAAATATTCATAGCAGAAAAGAAGAAATAACTTTTAAGAGCTCTGGAAAAGAATTGACTTATTAACATGTATTTCATCTAGTCAATAAAAAATTTGTTATACATGAAAAGTTGAGTAGATTAGTGGGGAAAGAATAGTGAATTTAAAGATATGAAAGCCTGACTGTCATGTCCAACCTCCTTATTGATCCAAGACCTTTACAAGGCATTCACACTTAGTATGTAACTTCATTTTCCCCCGAAATGGTTGGGATAGAGAAGGATTGAGAAGAAAGGAAGATACCCAGACCCAAAAAGAGACAAGACCTAGAGAAGTGTTTTTCTGATCTCACCATGGGAAAAAACAAAACAAAACAAAACAAACAAAACAAAACAACTGATATGGTGTTTCTGTATTACAGAGCTAATTGAAAAGTGAAGGAAACAATGTTATTCCTTCTATCTAATAAAACAACCCTGAAATATCAACATTTGAGCCTCAAACCTACTTAGCAACTGAAGAAAAAAACCAAAATGAAAAGCAGAACTCTGAAGAGGCCAGAAGCAACATAGCAGTGTGAAAAAAAAAATGGAGGCTTTTACTGAGACCAGAAAGGAAATTCAATTCCAAATTCCCATGCCCAATTCCATTTCACTGGCACCTTGGGCTCAATATGTGCAGAAGCATAGATGTCATTTTCCTCTGTACACATGCTTCTCTTCCCATTTTCCCCATTTGTGTTAATGGTACTTCCATTCATTCTTTTCTTCTTCCCTTCATTCTTTAGGCTCAAAAACTCAATCACCTTTGACTCATCCTGCATCTTTCACCATCTCTAAGAAGTTGCCAAGTCTTGTCTAATCTGCCTCCGCAATCTCTCTTACACCTGTCCCCTCATGGCCATTCCCACTATCACTTCCAGTCCCTCTCCTCTCTGATGTGTTCTAAAGGCCATTACCAGACGGATCTTTCAGAAGAACATTCATTTGTTAAAAAAAACCCTTCACAGAATTAAAAATCATCAAGAATTTACTAAGGGCGTACTAAATATCAAGAACTGTGCTAGATGTGGAGGATGTGAAACAAAAATGAAACAACTCTTGCCTTTGAGAAGCTTATAATTTACACTGGGGAGACAATGCATATATATCTAAGTATATGCAAAACATATTCAAGGTATACTCGGTGTGAATGCATGCATGCATGCATGCATGTATGTGTGTGTGTGTGTGTGTTGTGTGTGTGCTCACACTGTATGTTCAGGTATGAGCGTACAGGTGGTAGTGATTCCCCACTGCAAACTTTCAGTTCAATTGATTTTAAGACATATTTGACTCTTTGTGATCCCATTTGGGGTTTTCTTGGCAAAGATACTGAAGCGGTTTACCATTTCCTTCTCTAGCTCATTTTACAAATGAGGAAACGGAGGCAAACAGAGTTAGGAGACTTGGCCAGGGTCACACAGCTAGTAAATGTTAGAGGCTGGCTCTCAACTCATAAAGATGAGTCTGACTCTAGGCCTGCCACTCTATCTGCTGCACCACCTAGCTGCCTCATATAGCGAACTTAATAAATACTAATTCTAGCATTCATGCCCCTCCACAGTTTCCCTCTCATCCTTTCTGTGTTGGATTGATCACCATTCCCTAAACTTATTCTCAGCTTTTCTGCATCTGCTCACACTATCCCTTGTGTCAGGGATTCACTGTTGCCTTCGCTCCTCAGTCTCTACTTGTTAAAATACTAGTCATGTTTCAAGTTCCAGCTATAGCGTAACCTCCTCTGTTAAGATTTCCCTGATGGCCCTGGGCTTTCCTTTCTCTCAACTCTCCCAGGTACCAGGATACCTTTTTCATTGTATTTGTATTATAGTTGTTTGTACACTAGGCTAGTAGTAAATATTTCTTACTAGAAATTCATTTTTGTCTTCATATCCCCAGCACCTTACACAGTTTCTTGAACACAGCAGGTACTGAATAAATGTTTGTTGAACTGAATTGAAAAATGGATGCTATTTTAAAGAAACCAGAAGCTGATTCTCTCCCCTCTTTCCTCAGTCCCACCCTCACCCTACTAAACTGACTACATGGAATTTGAAAGAAAAGAAATAGTACATGTTTTCTGAATAATAATCCTGTACATTTATATGATGTCTTATCATTTTCAAAGAATTTTCCTAATTTTCTTATTTATGTTATAAAATAGGTGTGTAATTATATCCAAGATAAAAAGAGTGGCAACTAGGTGGTACAGTGAATAAAGCACAGGCCCTGAAGTCAGGAGGACCTGAGTTCAAATCCAGCCTCAGACCAAACACTTGTCACTTACTGACTGAGTGACCCTGGGCAAGTCACTTAATCCCAATTGCCTAAAAAAAAAAAAGGATAAAAAAGAATAACTGATTTTTATAGCAAGACTTAGAAATACTTTTTTCAGTGTGTTTTTTTGACTGAAACTGGGTTGAGAACAAATGATGAAACTACCTTTATCAGCTTACAGCTTTACAGAATTATCTTGAGACACTAAGAGATTACAGTGACTTAGAATTAGTATGTGTCAGAAGTGAGACTTGTGATCCTACTGGACTCAATGGGAAGAAAAATGGGAAAGGAATAAGCCTTTATTAATGCCTACTATGTGCCCAATACTATGCTAAGCACTTTACAAATATCTCATTTTATTCTCACAACAACCCTAGTAGTTGCTATCTAGTATCAGAGTATCAGAGGCTAAATCTGAACTCAGCTCTTCCTAACTTCAGTCTCAGGGCTCTATCCATTATGCCACCTAGCCATGGCTGACCTGCTATCTCCTATGTTAGTCAGAATGATTTTTGGAGGAAATGTCTTCTGATCATTAAAATTTGTTCCACTTCCTGCATTTGCAAAGTGTAGGCAAGGCTTCTACCTGAATGTTCCAGGCCTGAACAATTATCATTCCGTTTTTGTACAAATTCAATAGGCAGGCAGCAGAGACTAGATATCCTGGGAAAACAGCCACAGAACCAGTTACTGCTAGCTAATTTGCCCACTGCCCAGTTTAGCCATTTCATTAAGAAAACTTACTGTGACCCTATTAGTCTTTCTTGACCTTGTGTTCTAACTTTGAATGCATACCAGTAAAACTACAGAAATAAATGACTCCAACTCCTCATTTGAACATATGGCTCATGAGTGCTTACAGATTTCACTTAGTGCTATTCCAGATTGAATGTACTTAATAGCAGGAAATATGAAATTGAAAACTACCTGAATCAAACTTAGCAGTTTTTTAAAATTTAAATTACATTGTTTTAGGAAAGTACGGGAAGTATGAAGCTGAAGCCCTCTGAATAAAAATTCTATAGGTATCCTTTGGTATATAGGATGGGGGTGGGTAGACAGAGTGTTCTGAAAATGTAATTTGAAGTTGTTAAGATCCTAGACCTAGAATTGGAAGGGCCAGTAGGGATCAGGAATAACAAATACCCTTGTGAATATTTGTTATAATATAAAAGATTTTGTTCTTATATATGAAGATGATGATTGTGCTAGTCTAGCTAATGTTATCTTTCTTTTTTTTTTTGGATGAACCTCTTCCATTAAATGACCATTCCAACTTTTTTATAAAGGCTATGATCTCCAGAAATACTTGAAAGGAGGATAAAGTACAAACACATAACTCAAATATTATGAGGAAATAAGGGATACTATAAAGTCAAATGACCTTGGTCCAATTCCTAGCACTGATGCTTAGTGTCAAGCTAAGTCTCAGTTTCCTTAACAGGTTATAACAATCTAGTGAACTCACTCAAAGTCATATAGGAAGCAAGGTCTCTATATATTAGATTGCATTTTCATCATATACTTTAGAACTATTGGTGTTAAACAAATCAACCAAAAAAAATCCTCCCCCCAAAAAATAAACAAACAAACAAACAAACCATTAGTCCCCAAAGAATCAAATGAAGGGCTGGAATATGAGATATTCTACCCTCCTTGACTTTTGTTTTAACCTTATAATAACTACTATTCAGCCAGAAATTATTTTGGCTTCCTGAATACATCTCATTTAGAGATGCATTGTCATTATTAATACCTCAGAGAAAGGAAATAAAACTGAACTTTGAGAATAGAAAGGAAGCAAGTGAGTCATTATGGTACTCAGAGAGTCTTCTGCCCATTCTGGGACTATATCAGCCTCTATACTTAGGGACTTTAGAGCTGTAAGGAGTCTTAGAGATTATTTAGTCCAAAACAAAAGAACAAAAACCTAGAGAGTGAAGTGAGTTGTCCAAGGTCACACAGGTCTTACTACCTTATTCTTCTACTTACTTTGAAGAGCCATAATTTGAATTCAGGTCCTCTGTTTCAAAATGTTGGAAATGGAGAGAAAGAATACTATAATCATTTCTGTTATTTTCTTAAGCGACAGCAGAAGAGTGGGGAGAGAGAGAGAGAAATACATGTAAATTATGGATACACACACACACACACACATACAGAGACAGAGAAAGAGAGAGAGAGAGAGAGAGAGAGAGAGAGAGAGAGAGAGAGAGAGAGAGAAAGAGAGAGAGAGAGAGAGTAATCAGGGATAATCAATCATCTGTTGCACCAGCACTGCTGAATCAATACAATTCTGGTTTAGGGTCCCTTTTATGTTGGTTGTTGTGCCTTGCTAGTCTATCTTCAAGGACTCTAATCTTTGTGTGCCTAGGAAAGTCTCCTATTTATACTATTAATGTTTCTTGAGGTCTAGGCATGTGGAGCACTAATGTGACTATAAAATTGTAATGAGCTTCTGACTCAAGGCCAGCAAAAACAGAATCACTGATTACTTTTTTGGACCACTCCATATCCTAAGAAGCATGCCTAGTAGGATTTCAGAGAGTCATAATGTTTTTGTTGTTGTCCAGATGTGTGATTCTACCATTCTTGGGGATTCCCTGTGTGGAGACTCCCTCCATCAACACAAAACAGTAACTGCTCCAGAATTTGTAGTCTTAGAGAGTTGTGTAGGCACTAGCAGCTTAAGTGAGTTGCCTATAGTCTCATAGATAGTAAGTGTCAGAGGCTAGATTTAAACCCAAGTCTTCCTGACTGCAAGGTCCACATAGTCATGAAAATAGTTAATAATAATGATAGAAGCTAATACTGATTGATACAGTACTTCTTGGTTATATAATACACTATCTACCCATCCTCATTCATCCTTCCCCCTAAACCCTGTGGGGTAGGTAGGAATTATTATTCCTCTTACAGATGAGCAAATTAAGACCCAAAGAGATTAAGTGATTCAATTAAGGTTATAATGCTAGTAAGTGGCACAGCTGGGAACTGAAAGAAACCATTTGACACTGAGTCTTTCCAATATTATCCTTAAAAATTTTGATATAATATAACATCATGGATCTTTTAAATTAAGTCATTATAAGATAGATGTTCGTAACCTTTTTTATGTTATGAACCATCTTTGATAGTCTGGTGAACCCTAAAAACTTCTCAAAATAATATTTCCAAATACATAAAATAATATGATTACATGGGATTACAAAGAAAGCCAATTATATTAAATATAGTCATTTAATACTTGAATGTATACCCCTGTTATGAAGATTAAAAAAAAACAACTTCATACCTATTTTGCATTTGCTTATCTATGTACATGTTATATATGTCCATTAAATTGTAATCTCACACAGGACCGTATTGTTTTTGTCTTTGTATCCTCAGCATTCAGCACAGTGCTTGGCACATAGTAGGTTCTTTAAAGATGCAGGAAATCCTCAGCCATGATTAATTTTACTTCTTATATTGGGGCCATCTCTGACTTATTGTTCTGGAAGAACTTCTGCCCAGAGGTCATGATTGGTGATTACCTCTGCTGCCCAGACCACTGTTTTAGGAAAGCCCCATGAACCCATCACCGAACTCCCTACACTTGAGTCATTTCCTAAACAACTACCTTGCTGCTGAGCCCTTACCCTTTTCTCCTCACTCGCTTATTCCAGTTATAGAGTCACAATGAATCATGATCAACTCTGCCATATTTTTTTCTCAGATGTGGTATGTCTCCTGTGACTACTCACCATCTATGTAACATCTATCACTCATATAATGTCTCCTTCACTGTAACACAAGTTCCTCAAGGGCAGAGAATATCTGTGCTTTTGTATTTGTATAACAGCCCTTAGACTAATGTTTTACACAGAGTTCACACTTAATACTTTTACATTCACTCAGTCATTCAGATGAACTGAATACTTTGCCTCCCAAATTATGACTACTTCATCAACTACTTCAACTTTTATTTGGGGACTCTCTCCTCTCATTTAGATCTCATACTGTCTGTCCTGCAAAAGACTTGTGTTAGGTGCAACATCCCCCCACTCCCCAAATGTTAGCTATTGGTCATCCTTTTAACAATGGCCTTTCTGCATGTAGCTAGTTTAATTCTTACATAACCGACACAGAGCATCACTGGGCCCCAACTTGAAGCCTTTCCAGCTCTCTAAGCCTTGCCAGAGCTCATACTCTCCTAACAAAGCTTTTGAGAGCCCAAGGTCACCTCCATGCAACAATGAGGCTGTGGAAGGATACTTAAATGGTGGCACTTCATCAATTAAATGATCTAAGGGAAGTTATTTACTGACTTCAAGGAAAAAGATGGTCCATGTCCAGATTCTTTATCAGCAAAGGTCAAATATCAGTGTCCATTTACCACAGAATGAGATAGCAGATGTAAGTTAACAGACAAGGTGAAGTTGTTGTCTTTAAAAAGCTTTTTGATGTTAACACATCTCTCTTCATAGATTCACATGGCCTTTTGTGCCTGCTTGCTGATTTGATATTAATCTACAGAGAAATAGCAAAAGAGCTGAATAAGAAAAAACAAACTACTTAGAAAAAGGTTTAAAAAACCTATTTCCCTCCAATTAGTCCTTATTTAATATTTGCTTGATGTTACAAGTTAAATAGGGAAGTATTCCTTTTTATTTCCTCCTCAGATTTCACTCTATACCCTCATTAGGCACTGAGCACCTCTTGGGCATACAACTGAAAAATGTCTTGTTATATTGAAAACGAAAGAAAAGGAAAGGAAATGGAGAATTGTTGAATATTGCATTGCTCCTTATGGTGAAGAATGGGCAAATAAAGATATTGAGAGAAAACAGCTTTTCCCCCCTCTCTAAGGGTACATATAATTGACACAAACATAATTCAACATTTACCCATGCTCCAGACAAAGAATATGAAATGTTCGGTGGATGAAATGTTATGCTGATGTTTCCACAATGCAGTCACACAACACTATATATGTGAGTATAGAATTAAGTGATTATTTTCTGTGTAGCTTTCTATGTTTTTTTGGGTACTAAATAGCTCAGTACATAATGTTCTGAATTTGAAGTCAGACTATTTTTATTGTTATTATTATTATTAGGGATGGTGATTTAGGCCATGATGTATAAAGGGATTCTTGATAGAAGACATTTTAGTAAATTAAGATCTGCCTTTTTTTTTTTTGTTAATTCATTTGAACAACTGACTTGCTTCTAATACTTCTGTGAGTGACATTGGGTAAATCTTGGCATCTGTTTTAGCGATAGTCACTGTATCTTAATCTACTAAAATGAAACAGCTGCATTTGGTGATCTCCAAGCTCCTATCCAGATCTAAAGTATGCAATTCTGTGATAACTTTTTCTATGTGATAAGAATGTGAGCTCACTGCAAGTGGAGTTGTGGCATTGTTTGTACTTTTGCCATTTGATGCCTAGCACAGTGCCGGCACATTGATGTACACACATATGGCACTCCTGCATTAATTCTAGTCTTGGGTTGGACTCAGATATGTGGACTCATTGATTTGGATGTTCCTTTGAACATTGAAGAGTGCATCCCATCTGTGTGTGCTCATCATATGTGATTTTTGTCCCAAAATTTTGCAACTTGAGGGTACAACCAACATGCTGGAAGCCTTCCTCACTTTCTTCTGATTATGTTGAGGATACAGTGGAATACCTTGGCTGCCCATGTCATTTCTTGTCCCACATAGCCACATAGCCAGCCTATCTTCTCTTCTCACTACCTGATGCTATCTTTAGAAAGGATCCCTTCCCTTCCCTTCCCCCACTCCTGCATTTATTGTTTCCACTCTTTGCTCTGTAAACCATAATCAAATCAACACCAGTGATGCCTCTGGAAAAAGCTTTCAATCAACTTCCCTTTGTCTCTACTTTCTATCCCTGTAACTTGCTCCACTGAAACTCTCTTCTCTGGCTACAACTTTCCATTTATACATATTGTCTCTCTTTGTTTTAATTTAAGCTCTCTGAAGGCAAGAAATATCTTGTTTTTGTTTTTTCACCTCTAGCCCTTAGCAGAGTCCTTGTCATATGCAAAATGCTAAAAGGATTTTATCCATTCACTACTTACAGATCCACGAAGCTGTATTGGAATGTAAGGTTTCCATTGACTCTCTTAGTTGCAACTATCTCCATACGTTGTTACTGACATACAATAATATACATAAAATCTATGAGTTCGTTGGTGTAGGAACTTCCTTCTATGCTGATTATAACCAAGTTCACTCTCTAAGATGGTTAGCTGCTGTGCCCTGTAAACTAAACAAATTGGTAATAGCATAACCATGTATTTTTTATATTGGTTATAGAAATAATAGTTTGTTCATTTACGATATATGTCTAAAAGTTATTGGGTGAATATTAGTATGGGGAAATTGGATTTTAACTTCAAGCTAATTCATCTTTACCACCTGTCTACTTCTCAGTTATGAAAATGATTATTTTTCACTTCTACAAATACAAAAAATGCTGAAGCACTTGGTCTTTTGTATATCTGGCTAGAGGGAGTGAGTTAAGGAGTCAGTTAGTCTTAGGCAGTATCTATCACCCACTCATTCACTCATCCAAAAAATTTTTAGTAAGTGCCAACTAGGGACAAAGCCTCCAAAAATGCTTCATCATGAGGTGCAGATGACTTTGGTCTCTCAAAGGTCACTAGCAGAATTCAAGCTTTGGCAGTTCTACCAAGTTGGAAAGGCTTTGAATCTAGTCCCAGAAACCATATGTGTCTACCATCTGAGGTCCAGCCTAGCTAAGAGAGGAGAGATTCATCACCAGAAGTTTGGTCAAATAATAATGATACTTTTTGGCCATAGTGATTCATAAAATAATAGAAAAATCTAGTACTATCCTTAGTCTTGTGTTGATCATTTCTGCTTCACAATGACAGTAGTGAAAGCAGCAGAACAGGGGTAACAGTTCCAAGAATCATACAGTTGCCCCTGTATGTAAAGAATAGCCATCCATTCTTGAAAAATGAATTAAATTTTTGGTTTCATTGTGTATCCCAAGGCATCAAGAAACAATATTCATGAGATATTTGGTTATCTCACATTGCAATGCATAAAAAAAGCAAACTGACTATTATGAAGATAATTGCAATTGAATTACCAAAGAGGATGGAGAAATAGAGAAATTCTATAAAATTCTTTACTTTTAGCCTCTTCCCTCCCTACTCTATCCTCTCTAGACCATAGTTTGACATATCGCAAATGTTTAATAAATGATTTTTGAATGATTGCCAAAATAATTTTGGTAAGGCACAATTCTGTTAAAAGACATAAAGGGAAGGCACCAAACACAATAAGGGGGATTCCTTAAGTGGAGAAGAAAACAGGGATAAGCATTACATGGGATGAGAAGGCATGTGGGGGTGAATATCTGTACTATTGAAGGGAGTGCCCCCATTGATGAGATCCCACATCTTTTGCAGTATCATTATGTCAGAAGTCTGACCATGTTACTCATCTGATGAAAAACCTTCAGTGATTCTCTACTATTTCTAGATTAAAATTCAATATTTTTAGCCTGACAAGGCCCTCCACAATTTATCTTTCCAGTTTTTTCTCCCCATCTTTGTGATGATGCTCCCAATTTCCTGCTCATTCTCTCAAGTTGTTAATTCTCTCTCCTTGATCAAATAGCTTTGCATTTACTTTTCCATTTACTTTGAATACTTTCCCAATGGAGTGCAAGGGTTTTGAAGTGTAGCCTGTTTTTTTTTTTATCTCTAGCATGAAGGACAGTGACATAGTCCATGGTTTTTTTTTTGTTTTTGTTTTTGTTTTAGGCAATGGGGTTAAGTGACTTGCCCAGGATCACACAGCTAGTAAGTGTTATGTGTCTGAGGCTGGATCTGAACTCAGGCCATCCTGAATCCAGGGCCAGTGCTCTATCCACTGCGCCACCTTGCTGCCCCTATAGTCCATGTTTTTAAAATATTTGTTGGAATGAGTTGAAGAACCAGATGAGAGCCTCAAATTTAAGATAACACATGCTTTGATGCGCGATGACTTCCATGGGAAGTGGGTACAGGAAAGAAAGATAAAAACAATGTAAGAAAATATGGCTCAGATTTAAAAACAATTAGTCTTATAGGCTTCACAGAAACTTCAGGCTAAAAACTTTTGTTGTGAAGAGAGTTGAAAAATTTTGTACAAAGAGAGCACTGAACATCCCCCTCAAAAAATGGAATTGATAGAAAAGTTGCCTGTCCTGAACAGAAAGAAAACAACTGGTTACCGATATGGCAGTCATTTCAGACTTGGCTTTTTGCATGTAGTAAGGTTGCTAATTGTTAAGACCAAAGATCAAAATCAATACCAAATCAGAAAAAAAGCATAGAAAAGTCAAGATAGTGAGTATTAAAGCACCTCCCACTCAGCCTATTTAAACAAGCTGTTGACACTGATTTATTAGAGGACTTTAATACCAGTAACTTTACCTCCCTCAGCCAGCAGATGCTTGATTTCTTGCCAAATGGGTTGAGTGAGCAATCTAGGGCAATACTGATTTAGAATGCACATTCATTAGATAAACATGGAGGAGGAGAATGATAGAAGATCATTAAAGAGCATAGGATCTCAAAAATCAGGAGAGTTGTGAAGGGGAAAATAAGCCTGCAGAAAAATTTCATGTGATATCCAGCTGAACCATATCATCTTAAGTGCACAGGTTGCTGCAAGTAAAATGTTCAACAGATATGAGAATAGATCTGTTCTTGCTGTTGCTATTTTTTCAATAGTGATTGATCTTAATAGGCAACAGCGGTGAGAACCCATGGTCTATTGGGTCAGTACCACCTCAGTATCTGATGTATTTTGTGAGGAAGAACATATTAATGGCACTTAAGGAAATGAAAGATGAAAATGCAACTGGGCCTGATATATTCAGAACAAATCCATGATGGATCCAGGTTAGGAGAAGGGAGGATTCTCACAATCCATGAGTCACAGAATTTAGAATAGGAAGGGATCTCAGAGACCATTTAATCCAATCACACGCCAAAAGGATCCCAGCTATGACACACTGATAAGTGGTCATCCAGCCTTTTCTTGAAGACCTCCAATTTGGCCAGCTATAATTGACAGAAGAATTGTTCCTGACATTGAGGCTAAAGAGTCTTCTTTACTGCTTCAATTCAGTGCTCCTAATTCTATCCTCTGGGGTGGAAAAGAACAAGTTTAAACCTTTCCCACATGACAACTCCCCAAATTCTTGAAGACAGCTATCCTGTTTCCCCTGACTCTTTCCTTCTTCAGGCTAAATATCCTCATTTTCTGCAAACAATGTGTATATTTTATGAAATCAATAAAAACAATAATAATAGCTAATATTTATAAATTGCTTTAAAATTTACAAAGCACTTTAATTATATTTTCTCCCTTGATCCTTATAATAACCTTGTAAGGCAAGTATAATTATGTATTATTCCTATTTTAAACTGAGGCTAAGAGAGATTAAGTGACTTGCCTAGGGTCACACAGTTATGCTTGATGCTGGATTTGAACTCAGATCTTCCTGATTTTAGGACCAGCAGTTCTATCCACAGTGCTATCTAACATGCCATAGGAATACAAAAACAAATATGATGCATTTTTTTTCTGATATTCAACTTATAGTTAGGTGGCTCTTGAAGGGACCAGAGGTCAATAATATTCATTCTCTCATGGAAGTCCTAAAATAAAATAGGCCTTGGTGCTTCCAGGTTTCCACCTAGAAAGGAAGTTGGGATGAGAGTATAGAAATTTCAGTAAACTGAATCAACTAACAACGCTTCTTAGTTTGGCATGTTTCAGTTGTGACTTATATCTGCATGACTAGAGAATGGGGGAAACTACGCAATTTCTAGAAATTTATACATGTAGGGAAAACAATATTAGCCAAATAATATGTCAGATAAGCAAAGTTGTTTTAGCCAAGGCCCAACATTTTCCTGGATCATGGCCCTTCACTTACAAGGTCTAACTTCCTGCCTACTACAATTTCACAAGCTCCTTCACCAAAAACCTCATTTGGAGATGCACTCATTTAGAGAGAAGCAATTTAAATTAGTAGAGTACCATAATTTAGAACATATTAAAACTAAGTCCCAAGTTCAAAATACAGGCACTAAGGATTGAATAAGAGCAAAGCTGGGATAGGCAGATTGTCACACATACTGCTAGATCAGTAGAGGCACCACAGGGATGTCATTGTCTATTTATATTTATAAAGGTTTCTAGAAATTAAAGATGTTTCCTAACCAAACATACAGATTTGAAGTCCTTTTACTCTCTTATCATTCCTTCCCATGCCATATTTATAGTAATAAGTTACTATAGAGTTTATACCATGTACCAGGATTACACATTATAAGATCACAGATCTGAGAAGCCATCTAGTTTGACATCCTCATTTGGACTTAAAGTACCTACCTCACAGCCATTCTTAAGACTCAGATCTTGTTAAATATATAATGAAGTTTTCGTGGAGGGTAAGGAAGGAGGAAAGGGAACAAGTATTTATTAAGCACCTATCATGTGCCAGGGACTGCACTATGCACTTTACAAAATTTATCTCATTTGCTCATGGAGGAATATGTACATGAAAATAATAAATAAAAAAGGGTTGGAGCCCATGATTTTATTGATACAGGGAACTCTAGGATGAGGAAACTCCTTCCAAAAATTCCCTAAATCAAGAAAAATTAGAGAAATGAAAATTAGGACAACATAGTTTCCTTTTTATACTATCAGATTGACAAAGATAACAAAGGAAAAAAAAAATTTTTGGAGGGTTTGTGGGAAAACAGGCACATGAATATATTGTTGGTAGATCTGTGAATTGGTTCAACCATTCTGGAAAACAATTAGGAACTAAATCCCCAAGATCACTAAGCTGTACACACCTTTTGACCCGATGATACTAAATAGGCATATATCCCAAGAAGATCAAGGATAGAGCAAAAAGACCCATCTATACAAGACTATTTCTAGTTGCACTTTTTATAGTAGCAAATAATCAAAAACAAGGTAGTAATTCATCAGTTGAAGAATAATTGTACAAACTATGGTTTGGGCACACAATGGAATATTATAGAATGATAAGGAATGATGAATATGATGGATTCAGAGAAATACGAGAAGATTTGTACCAATTGTTAGTAAAATAAGCAGAATCAAGAGAACAATGTATGTAATAATAACAAAAATAATGTAAAGCAAAATAACTGAAAGTTTTCAGAACTCTGATTGAAGCAGCAAACAATAGTGAATTCAAAAGAATGATAATGAAATATGCCACCTATGGACAAAGAGGTAATATGCTCAAGATACAGAAGGAGATATGAATGATTTGATATGACCATATTGAATGGCTTATACATATTTGTTATAATGGAGGGCTTCTACTGGGTATGGTGGTATTTGAGAAAACACCTATTAAAACTTTTTTTTAAAATTGTATAGGAGAAAACAAAAAAAATGCAGCAATAAAGTTTTTATTACTAACTTGCTAAATTGAATATATGTTTATATGCATATTTCTTTAAAAAACTCATAACTAGAGTTCACAATTTTATATACAAGCTTCTTTTTTTTGTGTGTTGAAGTGTTTGCATTTGTTAAGTTCATAACCAAAAAGCAACTAAAAAAGAGAAAAAGGGAAAAAGAGTAGCTGAAGATTAAGGAATAATAATCCTATTTTGGTATACATGATATTTTTATGTATGTAATTTTGATCTGAAGTTCATTTGAGGTCATAGATTATATAACTTTTCCCCATATCACATTTCACAGACTTGGAAACTTCCATGGTAGCTCTCTAAATTCCCTCCTAAAATATAACTTTCTCTCAAGTCTAAACTTGGCCCTGATGTGGTATTGGAAACCATTTTTTTCATGATGAATAATCCAGCTCAGAGATGGATTAGCAATGGTGTATCCCCTTAACCTTCACAGAAAATCTGTTTTCATGTTCTCAATTTGGAATCATGCCCTCACCATTCATATTTCACATTTAACAAGTGGGGGCCTAGATATGCCCATCTGCTAGACTGGCTCAGTGCCCTTCCACCATTGTGCGAACACTTTTCCTAGGAATGAACAGTGACTTTCAACAGGCAGCTCTCTAAAACTGTATTTAAGACCCTTAAATACTCTTTTGGCAACAAATTCATTTCCAGCAAAATGCATTTTTCTACCTTATAAATCATATGCTTAATTAAATTCTTGGGATAAAAAAAATCATGCTGAGTCTATCAGTAGGAGAAGACCAAAATTACATACATCAAATCATTTAAGTTATTTGAATATGGTTACATATTCAGTATAATTCCTCAGTGTTACATACTGCATTTAATGCACAGATGTCAAATAAGTGCTATACCAATAAAACTGTTATTATTTATACTTTTAAGTTTTAAAAACATTAATTGAGAATTTGTTTGTTTCAAATGTAAATTAAGTTCCAACCACAATGGAAGATATTCTTCAAATAAGGCTTAGATTAGAACACCTTCATGTTTTAAGACATGTCCAGTGTCAGCTGTGTTCTACTGAGTAACCATTTGCTATGTGTATTGCTGTAATTGCTCTTGTTACATCCAGTGGAAACTTAAGGGATGTATCATTGTTTTCAAGACTTTGCTGTTACGTATCTCCAACCTACTATCCCAAGTACATAAATTGTTCCTGGACCTATTACCCAAAACAAAAGTGCCAAATTATCTTCCTAAAGTTCCTGTTATCTGAAAAGTCTTATGGAAATACTATCAATTAGATAGTATAGAAAGATTGCCCAATGTTGAATATTGTACGTGTCTTTCCATTGCCATCTATGAAATACTATAATGGAGACAAGAAAGTTTTGAGAGAAATACTGCTAAGGAGGCCACAGATCTCAGGAGAACTCAGAGAAATCAATACTTTTATTCCAAGTCAGAATCTCTGGTTTCCTATATAACCCTGTCTCTCCCAGTTATGGGGTCTAGAGAGCAAACCTTACATGGGTTTTGTGAATTGACTATATTTTTATAGAATTAAATTTAATTAAGAAACATTTATTAAGCACATAAAGATAAAACACTGTGCAAGAAATCAAAACATACACATGCACACACACACACACACAGAGGAAGATGAAGAAATTCCTTTCCTCAAGGTGCTTGCAAAATTATAGTCATTTTCTCTCTCTTCCCCACCCTTGCATCCCTAATAATCTATAATTTATTTGGGCATATGCCTTGAATGTATTATACACTTAATGACTCTCTGTTGGTGATGATCCATTTTCATGGCCAATTATAAACACCCACTTTCCATAAAGCCTTCCTTCATCCCTTAGCTAGAATTATTCCTTCTTAGTGTGGAACTCTCGTAATACTTTGTTTATAATACTCTTGAGAAATACTCAGTTCTGCTGTATTTTATTTGTTTTTTATAAAAACCATTTTCTTTACTGGGTTAGAAGGCCTAGGAGACAGGAACACTGTTTTAGTTAACTTCATATCCTTTCCAGACATTATCAGAGAGTTTTGTCCACAGATGTTACTGTTGTTTAGTTGTTTTCAATTGTGTCTGACTCTTCCTGACCTCTTTTTAGGGTTTTCTTGACAAAGGTATGGGAATAATTTGCCATTTCCTTCTCCTGTACAGATGAGGAAACTGAGGCAAACAGGTTTAAATGACTTGCCCAGGGTCGCACAGCTGATAAGCATGAGTCCAAATTTGAACTCAGGTCTTTCTGACTACAGGCCTGGTACTCTATTTACAACACCTATCTGTCCGTAGATAAGGATCAATAAAAGTTGATGCTATTTGGTGAATTTGGGCATAGCACATTCCAAGTGAGGCCCAGTTCACAGGTTCAATTTCTTTGCTTAACTTTCATACACTGCACTCCTAACCTTGATCAATCGTCTAACAATTATGTCCATTCATCACAAGGTGAAATTGAAGGTAAACATGGATAGGTCAGCAGAGTCCAGCTCCATTACTGAGAAAAAAATAACTCCTACCATGTATCCTAATGAGGGAAGGTATTTAATGTCATCTTTGAGATGAAAGAAAATATTAGTATGAGTAGCGATGTGCATAGCATGTACCAGGAAGCACGAGTAATGGGGAGAAAAAGAAAATATATGGGAGGCCTCACCAAAGTCAGTATATAAATGTAATCATTCAGGAGCTTCAAGATGCTGCTAATGCTGCTGATGCTGATGAAAGTAGTTCTTTAGTTAAGAATGCTGTTCTAAACTATATTTTCCTATATTACAACCACAGTGCTTTGGAAACAATTTTCAATTGGCAGTTTAGATCAGCCAAGGGTTAAAAATTATTCAGAAATTATGCATATTCACATAAAATCATGAGTCATCTCTATTTCAGGACACACCAAAAGGTGTCAAATTATGTGCTTCAACTATTTTCCATCTTTAGTTAATCAAACTTTTTTTTTAAAAGCATAACCATGAAGTAAACTTTAACGTAATTTTAGTAAACTCTTTCACTTGGTTTAGTATTTTTGGGCAGCAAAGTCAAAACCTTATTCACCTAGAGATGCATAAAAACAGTAGAAAAACATCAAGGTGCTCAGATATCTCAAAACAAAATTGGAACTGAGGAATATATATCAAAGGGAAATACCTAATCTTCCTTAGAATAGTACTTAGAATTTAAACACTTCAGGATGTGTTTTTCAATGTTCAGTAAATAACTACAAATCCTTATATCTCTAATGGATGTCAGTAGGCAAGGTCCATGTATGATTTTTAACTTCCTGAAGAGTCCACTTTTTTTTTTTTTGGATATTCAAACCCATTGGATGTAAATAAAATTATAACTAGAACAGAAGGCTGGAGGGTCCATTCTGAAAAGTACGGGAGTCATGAAAAACACTCACCTTGTTCAGTGATTTGAATACCTGATGTTGATACCCAGAGTAGCTCTGATCATCCTAAAAGGTCTTATCAAATTCTTTTTCAAAATCATGACAACTCATGTTTGGATACTACTTTGAATTTGTAAAGAATGTTCATGCATATTATCTTAGTGGATCTTCACAACAGCCTTCTGAGGTAGGTAGTATGTTTCTTATTATTACCATTTTTGGTTCAGAGGAGTTGTGGCTCACAGGACAATAGAATCAATTAATCAAGAACTAGAAGGGACCTCAGAGGTTGTGTGGTATAACTCCTTCATTTTACAGAAGAGGAAAGTGAGACCTAGGTAGCGTAAATGACTTGCCCAAGGTCATACAGCTAGTAAGGAGCAGAACTTGAGAGTTTGACCCCAGGTTTTATGACTTGGACTAGTACCTTTTCCCTTCCCTCTACTCAAGCCGGGAGGGAGGAAAAGGGCTGGAGACAAGTGATGGTGTTTTCTAAAAAAAATCAATGATCTGGATTTTGTAACTTCCAAAGGGCAAAGAGTTTATGTAACTAGAAATTTAACCTATAACACAATAGATCAGACAGAAATGTTTATAATTAGATTGCTTCATGTTTAGTGTTAATGTTTAGGAATTACATTTTATTAAAAAAAAGTTGTTATGAAAATATCTATCACTTGACAGTAACTGCAGATTCAGTTCCTTTGATTTTGTTATCTGTTTGGTGAATGCCAAAGATCTCTGCCTAGCTTTTATTGTATAAGACGTCTTTGAATTAAAAGTGTGAAAATCACTTTAGTTCCTACTTTTCAAGAGTTTTTCTACATGCTATCAGGCTAAGCAGAGTGTTTGCACCTACCATTTTATAGCAATATCCGTACATATTTTATTGATAGGGCATTTCTATTTTTAAACTGTAACAGAAGAAACCCAAAGGGATTTTTGCTTGTTAGTTCAATTTGGGTGTAAATAACCTGCTTCATATACCCATTAGAAAAAGGAATGTCCTGTGACAGCAGATTATTATATCAAACATATGTTATGTAAATAGCAAAATTGAGATGCTCCTACATCTTATAGCTGTAAATTATGTCTTTGACATTACTAGTTGTCATTGAGGTTACTTAATTCTTTGAGGGATTTTTCTTATGATATGAATTATATGTAAAATCTTTTTTTTAATTAACTTAAATCATGATATGCATTGAACCAATAGACTATGGTTATATTCTGCATGAAGAGGGATGAAATGCTTTTTTTTTCCTATTTAAACTACAAAATAAATATGCCAAGACATCATAGCTGCATCAAAATTTGGCTAAAACAGGGGGGCGGAGCCAAGATGGCAGAGTGAAAGCAGTGACTTGCTTGAGCTCTCCCCCAAACCCCTCCAAATATTCATAAAAAATGGCTGTAAACAAATTCTGAAGCAGCAGAACCCACAAAAAGACAGAGTGAAACAAATTTCCAGCCCAAGACAACCTGGATGATTGATCAGAAAGGTGTATCGTGCGGGGCTGGGAGCGCAGCGCACCGCAGCGTGGGTGCACAGGCCACAGCAAACCTGGAGCAGGCCTCAGAGGACTGAATCACGGGCAGCTGTGGAGGTTTCCAGACTCCTCAATCCACGAATGCCAAAGACAACTTAGAAGGTCAGTGGGAAAAGTCTGTTTCTGTAGGTGGTCAGAGAGGAAGGGGTTCAGCTCCATTCCCCAAGAGCTGGCCCTGGGGGGGGGCAGCTGCTTCCCAAGCTTCCAGCCCACAGACTGAAGGGGAATCCAGTGGCTGATCAGAGAGGTACTGCAGGGATCTGTTTGCCAGTGCTGAGGCAGGAATCTCTTGCTTTGCCCATGTGTGGATCTGGGTCACAGTTCTGGGTGGCGGTGCTGGGGTGAGGAGGAGTGCTGGTGTGGTGGAGCTTGTAGTGGCTGTAGAGAGGAACCCCTCCTCACAGTTATGGGACAGAAAGGGATACTTGTGGTCACAGGCCAGGAAAGGAGTAAATACCTCATCCCTTATCATACCACCTTGCAAGACCTGAAAATTTACAGGTCCCTACAAGTATCTCTGAAAATAGCTACACAAACCCCTGAAGCTTGGGACAGTACATTCTCCTCATTGGAAGCAGACTCTTACCTTAACAAGGAGTTTAAAACTCAAGTAATTGGCTGGAATCATGAGCAAGCAGCGCAAAAAGAGTCAGGCTATATTGTCTTACTTCGGTGAAAAAGAAGATCAAAATATACAACCAGAAGACAACAAATCAAAGCTCCTACATCCAAAGCCTCCAAGAAAATAATGAATCCAGTCCAGCCTTGGAAGAGCTCAAAGATGATTTAGAAGCAAGTAAGGGAAGTAGAGGAAAAACTGGAAGAGAAATGAGAAGTGATGCAAGAAAATCATGAAAAACAAGTCAATAGCTTGCTAAAGGAGACCCAAAAAAATACTGAAGAAAATAACACCTTAAAAAATAGCCTAACCCAAATGGCAAAAGAGGTCCAAAAAGCCAATGAGGAGAAGAATGCCCTAAAAAGAAAAATTGGCCAAATGGAAAAGGAAGTCCAAAAGATTACTGAAGAAAATACTTCCTTAAAAATTAGAATAGAGCAATTAGAGGCTAGTGACTTTATGAGAAATCAAGACATTGTAAAACAAATCCAAAAGAATGAAAAATTAGAAAACAATGTGAAATATCTCATTGGAAAAACAACTGACCTGGAAAATAGATCCAGGAGAGAGAATTTAAAAATTATTGGACTATCTGGAAGCCATGATCAAAAAAAGAGCCTAGACATCATCTTTCAAGAAATTATCAAGGAAAACTGCCCTGATATTTTAGAACCAGAGGGCAAAATAGAAATTGAAAGAATCCACAGATCTCCTCCTGAAAGAGATCCCCAAAGGAAAACTCCTAGAAATATTGTAGCCAAATTCCAGAGTTCCCAGGTCAAGGAGAAAATGTTACAAGCTGCCCGAAAGGAAACAATTCAAGTACTGTGGAAACACAATCAGGATAACACAAGATTTAGCAGCTTCTACATTAAAGGACTGCAGGGCATGGAATATAATATTCCGGAGGGCAAAGGAGATAGGATTACAACCAAGAATCACCTACCCAGCAAAACTGAGTATAATCCTTCAGGGGAAAAAATGGTCATTCAGTGAAATAGAGGACTTTCAAGCATTCCTGATGAAAAGACCAGAGCTAAACAGAAAATTTGACTTTCAAATACAGGACTCCAGTGGAACATGAAGAGGTAAACAGGAAAGAGAAATCATAAGAGACTTATTAAGATTGAACTGTTTACATTCCTGCATGGAAAGATGATATTTGTAACTCATGAGAACTTTGTCAGTATTAGGGTAGTTGAAGGAAAAAAATATGTATGTATATATAGATAGATAGAGGGCACAGGGTGAGTTGAAGATTAAGGGGTCATATCTGGAGAATAAAATTAAGGGATGAGAGAGGATGATACTCAGAGAAGAAGGGGAGAGGTAGAATGGGGTAAATTATCTCACACAAAAAAAACAGAAAAGAAAAGTCTCTCACAGTGGAGGGGAAACAGGGGAAGGTGAGAGGGAATGAGGGAATCTTATTCTCATAGGATTTGGCTTAAGGAGAGAATAACATACACATTCAATTGGGTATGGAAATCTGTCTTACCCTACAGGAAAATAGGGGGAGAAGGGGACAAGAGAGCAGGGGGTGATAGAGAGGAGGGCAGATTGGGAAAGAGGGTAATCAGAAGCAAATACTTCTGAGGAGGGACAGGGTCAAAAGAAAGAATAGAATAAATGGGAGGGCAGGATAGGATTAAGGGAAATAGAGTTAGTTTTTCACAACATGTCTACTAAGGAAGTGTTTTGCATAACTGCACATGTACAACCTATATTGAGTTGCTTGCCTTTTCAATGAGGGTGGGTGGGGAGGGAGGAAGGGAGAAAATTTGGAACTCAAAGTTTTAAAAACACATGTTTTAAAAAAAGTGTTTTCACATGCAACTGGGAAATAAGAAATACAGGAAATGGGGGTACAGAAGTCTATCCTGCTCTACAGGAAAATAGAAGGAGAAGGGGATAAGAGAAGGGAGGGGGGAGAGATAGAAGAGAAGGCAAACCAGGGTAAGGGGTATTCAGAATACATTCCATCCTGGGGTGGGGGGGAGGGGTGAGAAATTTGGAACTCAAAATCTTGTGGAAGTGAATATTGAAAACTAAAAGTAAATAAATTTGTATGTATGAAAAAAAATTGGCTAAAACACAAATGCAACCAATTTTAGAGTTCCTGTTCCAATTTAAGACTACTCCTTTACCATGCTGGTCCAACTCTTAATTTTAAGACTTTACCGGTTTCTGTTGTAATAAGATGGATCCTGAAAGTTCTCTTAATGAAGAAAATCCTGTGTCTTGATGTTTTCTTCTTTGTAGTTTATAAAAACAAAACTATAGTGCATAAGTGCTAGAGTTGACAAAATAGACCATAACTGTTACTGTATTGTGGTCTTTTAATGCAGATGTATAAATAGGTTTGAAATGTAAGCTATTTAATATCTTATAATGGCTTTCTTGGAGCTACTGAAGGTCATATTATCTCATTTAAGCCTACAGTGCTACAAAATCCCGATGAAAATTTAAGCAAAGTAATTTCTGGCCAGAGCCATAACTAAGCAAAATATCACCCTGGGCCAACTCAGTTGGGGTTGAGGGCTCAGCATGGCACTGGAGAGAACAATTTGGGGAGAGGACAAAATGATAGTCTAAAAGGGAAGAGGAAAGGATGGTAGGGTGCATCATGCACAGGAGACTCCCAATGCTGAGTGGGTCTACCCCTAGAAAGCCTTGAGGGGTAACTGTGTCTATGTCTCTGAGGGACAATGAAATAAAGCATAGGGATGATGGCTGCTTTTGGGATCAAGTGCTATCCCACATTTTTCTGGGAAGGTAGTGCTTGGTGCAAAGCCCCTTCCCTTTTGCTAATTCTGTCTCTAGTCAAGTTATTAACCAAAAAGGGGTGGTGGTGTTTCAAATACTTTTGAAGATGTAAATAGCTGTTGACCTATAGTTTGAAATCGCAGTGTTAGAGATGTAAGGAAAGGTATCGGTGTCTATCATGTCCAACAGCTTAATTTGAAGCCCAGAGCCAGAGAGCTAACTTGCTGAAAGTCAGTTAGTTCAGTTATTGGCATTTGGGAACTTAAAAAAAAAATTCTTGACAATTTGTTTATTGACAACCCAGACAGAGCTCTTCTCATTTTACCATGTTGTTGGGATAGTTTGGTAAAATTAAGATGTCATTTCCAATCGTCAAGAGATGTAATATTGCTTGGGTTGTAAAGGCGATGATATGATGCTGGGAATTATACATGCTGTCTTCTGTGTAGAAACATGAGAGTGATTAGCCATCAAAAAGAGTCACATATCAAGTTTGTGGTAGTGATGAAACATCCATATTTTTGTCCTATATTTCTTGAGAAAAATGATACATGTTTGAGGGAAGTATTGTTTTAGGCAGAGATATAGCTTATGGCCAAGGAATTGGGTAAATTGGGCCTATGTAAGAGTCAAATGGGGAAGACATATATCATAAATCTTAAAAGACATTCACATACACAAAAGGAAAACTTTGGTCCAGAAATCTCCAAAGTATATCACAGAAATATTTGACACAACTTTTGTTCTGCTTTTATACTGAACTATATAACTAACTTATTCTAGGAAATAACATATATTTGTGTGTGTGTATATACACACATACATATTTTTTTTTAAGCATTTCCTGAAGCCTTCTCAATGATCTTCAAGAGAGCTGACTCACTGTCAGGAAATAGGATTTTGCCAAGCATAAACAACTCAGAGCACTATCTAATTTGGGTATGATTTAAAATTGAACCCATCAATATTGGAGGAGGTCTAAACTTGGCAAATGTGCCTGTCTCTAATAACAACATCCATTCTTGTCTTTAGTCAATAGTATGGCTGCACACCAAGCGCTTTGCAGATTTTATTGATGTGAGGTGTTCAAAAACTCCTATAGAACTTTGTTCTAAAACTTTTTTTCCTGTTTAAATTTTTGCTTTTATTCCTTGGAAATGGGGTCAGAGCACAAACCCATACTTTATATTAAGGATCAAGAATTCTTGGTGCAATTTAAGAAATGCTTTGACTTTTTATTAGTTTCATGACCTTGGGCAAGTTACCTTGCTTCTTTCTGTTTTAGTTGCCTCATTTAGCAAAGGAAGGGATTATATTTATATTTATTTAAGGGATATTATGATTATATCTAAAGACCCTTCCTTCCAGCTCAACTATTGAAATGATAGCACATATAAAGGTGATGATGATAAGCCCATATTGTAATAACTTTTATTTATATAACACCTTGAGGTTTGCAAAGACCTATACATAAATTATCTCGTTTGGTCCTCACAACAACCATGTGTGATTATTATCTCCATTTTGTAGATAAGGAAACTGGGATAGACAAATTAAATGACTTCTCCCAGGGTCACACAGCCAGTAATTGTCTTATGGGGATTTCCTAACTCAAAGTCTAGCACTCTTAGCTGCCATGCCACCTAGCTGCCTTAGGGTATTACAACAGAGAATGAAGTTTGGCTTCCCTGAAATAAATGGCCCATTGAAAGCCCAGGCAATTGGTGAAGGATTTGAACTCAAGATCCCAAAGAACAATACTATCACTGCTTTCCAAAGAATAAGACGTGAAGGGATTTAAGAAGACCTCCCTCCCTCCCACTTCTTTATGGTAGAGGATTTCTCTCAAATGCTGAACAAACACAATATGATAGTAAATGGAGGGAAAAAAAATGGTCGCTTGATTTTCTTCTCACTTTCTCAATCCTACACATTCTTTTTTTTTTTAATTTCCTTTGAGATGTAGGACATAAATTAGACAAGAGGATTGTGAAGGAACTGGAAGGAACTTACTTCAATTATAAAAATAAGAGAAAAGGATAGGAAGATAGACTAGGAAAGGGTGAGAAATGTGGGAAACCTGGGGCTATGTCATCTTGCCTAATTTATAATCGAATTTTAAATTACTGCTGTTGCCCCTTCCATTCCAAACTCTGCCTTCTCCACTCATCTCAGGCCAAAGCTAGTTATTCTATCTTCTTATCCTTTTCTCTTATTTCTATAATACAAGTTCCTTCCAGTTCTTTCATGATCCTCCGCTATTATTTCAAGTGGAGCGGAGAGTGAAGGTGACTCCTATGAAGTCAGAGGAAGTTCCAGGCCAATGAATGAATGAATGAATGAATGAATGAATGAATGTACGAATGATAAAAACCTTTATTAAAAATTTACTATGTGCCAGGCCCAAGCAAGGCAGTCCCTGCCCTAAAGGAGCTTATTACTCTGAATGGGGGAAGACATGACATAAAGAGGAAATAGAAGTGGAGGAGGGGTGAAGGTGGTGAGGTTAAGTTCTAATCAAGATAAAGTGAAAGCTCATGTATTAGGGCCAGGATCCCAGAGGCAGAGTTCCGTGTTGGTGGGAAGTAGATTAGAAGGTTGGGAAGTACAGGCAGCATTGTTAAAAAATGGTTGGGAAAAGGCTAAGTTGTCCTGCTGTCTCTATATCTAGTTGCAAACTGCTAGCCTTGCCTAGTTTCCCACAAATCTATTAGAAAGAAGGATAAGTGCTAGAATTTTCCCAGAGGAATATATTAAATTATACTAAATAATTAGGATAACCCCTATCATATTTACATATTCATTTGCATGAAATTTATGTGTGATTCCCATATACGTATTTGGATTCCAGTTTTATTCTTGAGACATTTTGAACATTTTATGACTTCTGCCTGGAGGCAGTGGCAGTTCTTGAATTTTCTCTGTTTTTATTAAAAGAATTAGAGGAAGGTCTTCAGTGCAGTAGGTAAGTATTCTATGGAGAACTTACCAAATGGCATAGATAAGAAGGGATGGAGAGAGGAAACGAGCAATTATTAAGTACCTACTATGTGCCAGGCACTATGCTAAGTGCTTTACAAACAATCTATCATTTGACCTTCACAACAAACTTGTAAGGTCTGTGCTGTTATTGAGGCAGAAAGAGGTTAAGTCTGGGGTCCCAGAGCTAGTGTCTGAAGCTGGGTTTGAATTCAGAACTTCCCAACTCCAAGTCCCATCCTTCATCTACCGTTTCACTAAGCTGGATAGTCAGGTATTCAGTAAACATTTATTAAATGCCTATTAGGTGTCAGACATGGTGCTAAGTGCTGAGAATACAAAGAAAAGTAAATAAAACAAAACCTGCTCTCAAGGGGTTCACGCTCTAATGGAAAGGACAACATGTAAATAACTATGTCCAAACAAATGACATAAAGGATAAATTAGAAATAGTTAATAAAGGGAAGACACTAGAATTAAGGGTATCAGGAAAGACTTTTTGTAGAAGATGAGATTTTAACTGGGACTTGAAAGAAGCCAGGGAAGCCAGGAAGTGAAAATGAGGAAAGAGAGTATTCGATAAATGGGGAACACCTACTGAAAATGTTCAGCCAAGAGATGGAAGAGCAGCAAGGAGGCCAGTGTCAGTGGATTCCAGAATACATCAGTGCGGGGAGGGGTGGAGAGTGGAAGGTATGAGAAGACTGGAAAGGTTGGTAGTGTGGGAAAGGTTATGAAGGGCTTTGAATGCCACATAAGATTGTGTATTTGATCTTGGAGATGTTAGGGAGTTTATTGACAGGGGAGAAGGCAGGGAGTGAGGAAAACATTGTCAGACTTTTGCTTTAGCAGATGAGTGAAGATGGATGGGAGTGGGGAGAGACTTTTGACAGGCTCTTGCAAAAGTCCGGACATGAGGTGATAAGGGCTCACACCAGGATGGTAACAGTGTCAGAAAAGATAAGAGGCATATACAAGAGATGTTACAAAGGTAAAATCAACAGGGCTTGGTAACACATTGGATATGGGAGTGAGAAGGAGTCAAGAATAGTGGATAGCAAAAAACAGTGAGGTTGTGAGCCTGGATGACTGGGAGGATTATTTTAGAAAGGCATAGGGAAGCTGGGAAAAAAGGAGGGTTTGGGGTGAAAGATAATGAATTCAGTTTTGGAAGTGTTGAGCTTAAGATGTCTATGGGACATCTAGTTCAAAATGTCTAATGGGTTGGGGCTAGATAAATAAATTGGAGAATCATTGACATACAGAAGATAATTTAATTCAGGGAAATGAAGAGATTATCAAATGAAATAGTTTAGAGAGAGAAGAGAAGAGGGCCCAGCACAGAGACCCACTTGACACCCACACCATTGTGATCTGAGTGAGGGAGGATCCAGCAGAAGAGACTAAGAAGAAGAGGTCAGGTAGGAGGAAGAGGGAGGGAGGGAGGGAGAGGGAGAGAGGGAGAGGGAGAGAGGGAGAGAGAGAGAGGAAGAGAGAGAGAGAGAGAGAGAGAGAGAGAGAGAGAGAGAGAGAGAGAGAGAGAGAGTTAAGAACAAGAGGGTGAGGGGCAGTGCCAAAGGCTGCAGAGAGGCTAAGAACTATGAGAGGATTGAGAAAAGGCCATTGCATCTGGCAAGTAAGAGATCTGAGGGGGTATGGGCAATGATGAGATTCAATTCAAGAAGTAATTATTAGTAATTTATGAGCTGTCTTAGGGCCTTTGCTAGGTGCTGGGAATCCAAAGAAAAAATATAGTCTCTGATCTCAAGGGACTTACATTCTTTTGGGATTGAAACAACATATATATCAAAAATTTATCACATAATGCTTTCAAAATAATTTCACAGATCCATCTAAGTATTCCTTTTAATTGACATAACCACTGTCATTGATTCATATTCCTTCTTCCATGATGGCATGAAGCCGGAGAAAAGGGTTTAGGCAAGATAGGATGAGAGCCAACAAATGAAAGAATAGGAAGAGAAAGAATAAATTCAGCCTTAGGCAACTTTATGCAGATATTCAGTCCCTCTTCTACAACAGACACATTCTCCAATTTTGTCTACTTCTCTGTAATATTCACCCTATTTCAGAAGCTCAGTCCTCTTGTATTAAGTTATCAAAACCTTCTTTCAAGAAAGGCAGGATGACTTAATGGATTAATGGAAAACAACAGTAGATTTGGAGTCAGGAAGTCCTTGATTCAAATCCTGTCTGAAATTTAGCAGCTGTGTGATTCTGGGCAAGTCATCGAATCTTTCTTGACCTCAATTTCCTCATCTATAAAAGGAGGATAATAATAGTTTCCTCACAGGCTTGATGTGAAGATCAGCTGAGGTAATTTGTATATATTAAGGGTTTTGTCAACCTTGAAGTACAATATATACATATTAGCTATTATTGAGACCTTGGTAGGAACTTAAGTCAAGCCAGGTATAATATTTGACCCTTCCTCACATTCTCTTTTCACATCCAATCAGCCATGAACTCTTGTCATCTTCACATTGTCTCATAGAATTAAAAGCCTTGTCCTATATTAAAGGAATTTCTAGAATCCACAAATGGAGTAGGGAGAAGTAGGAACTTCTCCTTTCCCTTCCCCTAAAATTGTTCCATATGGGGGGGCTGTCTACCCTACCTATAAGTAAGATTGGCCCTGAGTAAGAGCTATAGGTGACACAATGGGAATAATTTCCTCCTTTGCCAAAATCCTTCCATTTCTCACTTCTTGGACCCAAGTATCTGAAGAAAGCAGCATGGTTTAGTGGAGAATTTATTGCCTTGGAATCAGAAGCCTGCCTCTGCCGCTTACTGACTGTGACCTTGAATGAGTTACTTTGCCTCAGAATTATAATAAAAGAGTTGTACAGCTCAAAAGCTTACTATCTTTGTCCCTTCTCTCTGACTTCACTCTTTCTTTCTATGGTGTCGTTATTCACCCAGGTATTGTTTTCTTGGAGGGTCATCTTTGATAGCACCTTCTCTCCCTTTTCACAACCAATCAGTATTGATTCCACCTTCACCATGTCTCACACTCAGAATAGAGAAGAGATTCTCCAAGCCACTTGCTGCCACCATAGTTATAGGCAACTATTTCCACATGTTTGGACTACTGCAAAAGCTTCTAAACAGGTCTTTTCTTTACTTCATCCATCCCTCATACCATTGGCAAATTAATTTTTATATTTTATGATCTATGCACAATTTTTATGCACAAATCTAGTTGGAGCAGTCTTTCGCTCAAATTTTTTCAGTGATTCCCTATTGTGCAAATTCCAAACTCCTTTGCCTGGCATTCCAGTCCCTGTAGAATTTTGTCTTGTGCTCTCTATTCAACTTTATCTCATATTAGTAACCTACACATCCTATTCAATCCAGCTGAGACTTGTTTATTTCCATTTCCCCCCTCCCCCAACACACCCCATAGTTGCCTAAGTACTAACAAAGTATGTTGTGACTGTATTTAAAATCCTTCACAGTCTGGCCCCAGGCTATCTTTCCATATTTTCAGTCCAATTGGCTTTCCCTCCCCCCTCCTTTCACCTCTCAGGCTTTGTACTGACTATAGTCTATTCTTAGAATGGCCTTTCACCTTTATGTCTTGGAACCCCTAGCTTTCTTCAAAACTCACCTCAAGTGCCACTTGAGGCCTTCCCTGGTTCCCTGGTTGTTACTGTTCTCTCTATTCCCCAATTATTTTAATGTTTACTTTCTATGTATTTTGTGTATCCATATGCAAATGTACGTTCATTCATATGTATACGTACACTCATAGA
Source organism: Phascolarctos cinereus (assembly GCF_003287225.1). Lineage (NCBI taxonomy): Eukaryota > Metazoa > Chordata > Mammalia > Diprotodontia > Phascolarctidae > Phascolarctos > Phascolarctos cinereus. The sequence goes on along the minus strand of NW_027556098.1, from coordinate 228,147,896 downwards.
TGCTTCTATACCTTCTTTTCTTCCCTCAATAGAATATAAGCTCCTTGAGGACAGGGATTGTTTTCTTTTTAGTGTTGTACCTTCAGTGCCTCACATACAGGATATATTTAATAAATGCTTGTTGTTGCAAAACCATATAATTTTCAGCTACTGTTATGTGATGGTCTATTTTAAGTACTTGGCATTTACAGCAATAAGTGAATTCATTAGCTTCTATATCCATTGAAAGACTGGGAAAGCCTGCCCTACTTGCTTAGAGCTCTCTACTTTTCAAGCCTTTTCGCATTTAGGGCCATTTCAATTTTCACAACAAGGTAACTAGGGCTGAGACTATGATATCCCTTTGAAAGATGCAGAAGCTGATATATAGAAGAAATTAATGAATTTCCCCCAGGGCACCTGACAAGTTAGACTCAAGTCTAAAATCTTAGTTCCCTATTGACCTCTTTCCACCAGGCCATATTGCCTCCTGAATATCAAAGAGAGACTGGAATGGTGACAAGTAAGGGTCAATTGATAGAGCGAATGTAGGCATGCCATTGTAGAGAGAATCTGAAGAAGTGGCACGAATGCCTTAGACCTCCCATTGGAGAGGTAAGGGAGAGTAAGGAAGTAGTGAAAGGAAAGGGTGACTTGCCTATTTCATAATTTTATTTAGACCTGGCCTTCATATTATTTCATAGATGTCTTATGGCCTGAATTTACAGAACATTGATTTAAATAAAAAGAAAGCAGAGAGAAATCCCAAGATATGTGGATGGCATGTTAATTGTAACACTTGCTAGAATGAAAACAAATGCATATTATGTCGAAATTTCCTCCAGAATGCAAGAATATTAATGTTACATATTTATTTTTGTTTTCAAATCTTATGCAAGTTGTCTATCCATGACTGAACAGAGACACAAAGATATAATCAGTTATATATCCTACCTACTGAAAGAAACACTTAAATGTAAATTTATTAGGCTGTAAAATAATTCTATTTATTAGCGAAATCCTTGCATAGTGTAAAGAAAAATCATTGCCAGTGGGGTTTTCCTTGTGCTCATTTCCTGGGTCCTTGAGGGCTGGGTAAGTCCTTAAGAGTTCTATAAATAAATTGTATGGAATGCCATTTCATTTCTCATTTGTGTTGGCTCACTAAGTGAGGGGGTAAGGGAAGAAGGGATTTGGCTGTTCCAGGATAGGAAGCTGCAGATCTCTACCCAGGGGGTGAGAAGCTCATTAAAATGATCACCTAGCTCCCCTGCAGAGTAGGCCAACTCCTTCCACCCTCTGGGGAGGAACAGGCAGTTTCAAGATTGGATTAATTTACCCTTGGTGACTATAGAGGGAGATGCAGCTTTTCTTGGCTGACACAAGCAGCCTATAGGAAGCAACTTGGTGATCACATTTGCAAGGAGTGCTAACTTTCCTGGCTTCAACACCAGAGGTCTGTTTACTCCGAGTTGCTAGGAGTATCTGGCTTGTCCCGCACAGTTTCAGAATACAAATCTGAAGAACCTCTTGACCTTAGTGTATGAAAAAGTTAGGGAAGGTGTTCATGGACATAGGATTAAATCATAAAATTCATGAATTTGAAGTAGAGAGGGACCTTAGAGGTCATGTAATCCAGTTCCCACCTTCCCCAGAAGATGAAGAAACAGTCTCAGAGAAGTTGGCAGGTCAAGTTTATGATGCTCCTCGTCTAGAACTCAGACCAGTGCTCTTATTATTAAATGATACTGGGAAGGGGTAAGGGAAAAAACCCCATTATTTCATAGTTAAAAACTACAATTTAATATTTGATCTTTATTAAGACTCTTTCACTAAACTCACCCACTCAACCACCTATTTAGGATTAAAAAAACCCCAGATTTGGGGTATTCATGCCACAGATATATCCTCATTCCTTTAGAGCAGGGGTTCTTAACCCAGAATACATAACGGGTTTTTAAAAAAATAATATTGGTTTCTTTTGTAGCCCTATGCATTTTTTTTTGGGGGGGGCTAGGCAATGGGGTTAAATGACTTGCCCAGGGTCACACAGCTAGTAAGTGTCAAGTGTCTGAGGTTGGATTTGAACTCAGGTCCTCCTGACTCTGGGGATGGTGCTCTATCCACTGCGCCATCTAGCTGTGCCAACAGGGCTATTTACTATGCTTAGGCATGCCACCTGACCACTCTGGTTCTCAGTCTCCATATTTATAAAATGGGATAAATACCTGCCTATCTCACAAGGTTGTTTTCAGTTACCAATGAAATGTCTATCAAAGTGCTATGAAAACTATAAAACGGTATGATGATATGTGGGGGTCTTTACAGTGATGACTCACACCATACCACAAGACACTTATACTAATATTTGATTCTTTATTATAAAATTACATAATAAGAAAGGAGAATCAGTAGAACATCCCAAGTTCTGTGAATATGAAACCTCAGTATCATTTCCTTTCTGTCATGTTTTACAAACTCAGAGGTAAGATGCTAACAGGTAAGTAGCAATCCCTTTCCTCCCCCTCACCTCCCACACTGGTTCTGGGCAGGGCTCCAGTTAAACCAGACTAGACATACCATTATCTACTCTGTTCTTGTAAATATTCAGATAATGCAATTCTATAACCTTCATGGGTAATGTATTTGACTGACTCACACCTCAGAATTAAAAAAATTCTTCCTAAGTTATAAGCCAATCTGGTCTTATTGAATAACCTATTTACTTTTTAATTTTCCTATATATAAAGAAAAATAGAGATTAGCTGCTCATCACTAAAAGAAAATAGACTCTGTTTACATATTATATGTTTTTAGGCACTATATTAGTACTTTTAGTTAGGGCTGAATAGACAGTATGTTAATTTCTGGTAAATTCTAAATCTACCTAAAAAACAGCTTATTCAAAATCTTTATAGCACACAGGTGAATGGAAGTAGAAATTAAAATATAAGGATGAATAGCAATTATGTAGTGTCAGTGTATTGCTTATAAGACAGCTAAGTTTAAGAGTTAGAAAATAAAAATCTATTACATGTTTTAATAGTAATGTAAAAGCTATTTAAAATTGGAAGGCATACTGCTTTTAAGAGTTGTTTTCCTGTATTCCTTTTAGGTATTTACATACTGTGTTGTAGGAATTATTAGAGTGCTCGGTCTGGAGTCAAGAAGGCCTGAGCTCAAATCTAGCCTTAGATACTTACTAGATGGGTTACCCTGGATAGGTCACTTTATCTCTGCCTACTTATACACTTATCTGTAAACGGGGGCTAATAATACCACCTAGCTTCCAGGGCTGTTGTCAGGATAAAATAAGATAATATCTGTAAAATTCTTTGTAAATCTTAAATACTACGTGAAGACTAGCTATTGTTATTATCATTATATTTGGATATACGTTACCTATTTTCATTTCCTTCAGAGGTCTCAGCATAATGCTAGAATGCTCAATAAATATTTATTGACAATTAGCTACCCAATTGGAGGGCAAGCTTCTTGAAGGCAGTACCATGTTTTCTATTGCTTTTTATCTCTTTATTCCTTCTTAAGTACATAGTCATTGATTGATTGCTTTTAGAATATACAATTCCTTTGAATAGATTGCATTTTGAAATGAAGTTAGTCTACCCATTGAGGCTGTCTTCAACTCAGTAAATTGTAGGTTAGACATGAGGAACCAACAGAATGTTAGAATGAAGAGGTTGCCCTTGACTACTTGCAAACATACATTTGGGAGCAAAAAGAGGATTAAGTGCTTAAAATCTCATTGTTTTAGGTTTCTGTCAAGGTTCTTATTTATGGCAAATAGGAAAAGCAAATGAAAACTTCTCAAAACATATCATGCAGTTGCAAACTTAATGGCATGCAGAGTCTGCATTGCTATGAATTGGACTGGTGTGACCATGAATGACAGTAGAAGCTTTAAACTTTCTAAAAACAATGGATAGCTATTTCTGGTGGGATTGCATGAAATATGCAAATGACAGAATAATGCAACAATGACAACTCTAGCTGCTGGGCCAAAATAGATTAATTGTTCTATGATTTCCATTATTACAGTATTTGGGACATGTTCTTCTGGAGGTAAAAGCCTGTTCTTTCATTTAGCACAACAAGATGGCTCATAGGCCACATCAGTACTTTTCCATTCATTTATGTCTTGTCAACCAGAAATGTTGTAGAGTTGGTCAATTGAGTGGAGTTGTCTGTCTACCCAAATAGACTACAAGCTTCTTTTTCCTCATAGCAAGTCCATAGGGTTCTGTGTGTGTGTGTGTGTGTGTGTGTGTGTGTGTGTGTGTGTGTGTGTGTGTATATATATATATATATACATATATATGTATATATATGTATATATATATCTGTATTTAAAACTAAATCTCAATCTTAACTTTGCTGAAATTCAACAAATTTAAACTTAACAAACATTTATTATGCAACTACTGTATAGAAAAGTGTACTAGGAACCAGGAGAGGCAAAAGTTTTAAATAAAGCTTGGTCCCTGCCCTCAAGTAGCTTATAGTCTTATAGGTGATAACCAGTTCTCCAAATTCTCCTAATGTAATGTCCCTGTTGAATTGGAACATAGATTTAGGGCTAGAAGGGACCTCAGAGATTATTCAATCCAAAGCCCTCATTTTGCAGATGAAGAAACTAATGAGGAAATTATAGTAGTATCAGAGGTTCCTACTAGATCATTAAATTGATCCAAAATTTATATTCGTTCCATTGAATATGTTTGGAAAATAACTAGAGGAACAGAAGTAGGCTAAATACAGAGTCAACTAAAGAAAATCAAAATATAGTGCAATTTCACATACAGTACTCGCATGATCAAGATATGAGAAGAGGCAAGATAATCTAGAGGGGTTTCTCAAGACCCTTCCTTCCATGGGAGGGAGGCTAGAGAAACGACACTCCCCCTCCACCAACCTATAAGATGGGAATCTTTCTTGTCTATGCATAATATTAAAAGGTGTTAGATTCCAATGTGATGAAGAGCGGGAAAAGTCTTTCGGCAATAAAGTAGCTATACAACAACATTCTCTGAATGTAGAGGAAATGTACTTTAGGCTCTTTTAAAAAAAAATAGAATAAAGCAAGAATTTCCATAACATAGTACAATAAAAAGGATAATTACACATGAAACTGCAAATCTATTATGCACAACTTGCTATTTCTTGCAAATATACAACAAAATCATCATATACATTCCCCCTGCCCCATTTAGATATGGCTACCATTAGGCACAAATAGGTGTATACACACACATATGTATGTAAAATTGTTCTATTTATCAGTTCTTTCTCTGGATGCAGATGGCATCTTTCTTCATATGTCCTTTAGAGTTAATTTGGGTATTTGTAATAGTCAAAATAACTTATTTGCTTCAAGTCATTCTTAAATCAATATTGCTCTTACTGTATGCAATGTTCTCTTGATTCTGCTCATTTTGCTCTTCATTATTTCATCCAAGTCTTTGCATGTTTTTTTTCTGAAATCATTGAGCTCATTATTTCTTATAGTACAGTAGTATTCCAGCACAATCATATACCACAACTTGCTCAGCCATTGCCCAAATGATTGGCATCACTGCCATTTTCAGTTCTTTGCCACCACAAAGGGTGCAGCTATAAACAGGTCTTCAGGGTCTTCTTAAATGTGAGACAATGGTTGGCCTGGATCCAGATATGCCTGAATTTCAGGTCTTCTGAGGAGGTTACTGCTTATCTGCTCTGATTGTTAAGGGGTACCAGGCAGAGGTCTATCCACAAATTTCAATGTTTAACATTTTTCATTCTACCACTATAATAATGATAATTCGCATTGTATAGAGAACACTGAGAATTAGAGATATTACAGGTTTTACAGATGGTAAGTGTTGGAGCTGCAACTCAAACATAGGTCTGTCAACTTTAAGAGCAATGGTTTTTCCTTTATAGCTTTATCCTTTTGAGGCTGGGAGGGCTTTTTGGTCTGCAGGAGTCCCCTATTAAAATGGAGACACTCAGTGGGGGAGGTCACACCTGAAGTTGTTATCAGCTAACACTTTATTAATTAACACTTTAGTCCTTTTTGCCAATCTGGTGGGTGTTATGTGGAGTCTCAGAGGTGCTTTAATGTGAATTTCCCTAATTATGAGTGATTTGGAGGATTTTTTCCTTATTGCTGTTGATAGCTTGGATGTCTTTCTTAGAGAACTGCCATTTGTCTATTGAGGAATGGCTCTCATTGTTATAAATTTGAATCAATTCCCTATATATATATTTTTTGGAAATGAGACTTTTATCAGGCAAACTTGCTGGAAAAAATTCCATTAACTATTTTCCTTTCCAATTTTAGTTGGAGAAAAAACTTTTTTTTTTAAACTCACCATTGGTAAATATAATATTTTGGAGTAAAGACATGGATGGAAATAATTTGACAGTGAAACAATTGAATAATCAACCTAAAACAAAACTACTTTATCCTGAATAAGTAGGAATGAGACAGAGGATTAGGGACTAACGAAAGAAAGAAAAGGAAGGAAGATAAATGCTAGGAGAGGGGAAAATGTACATTTCATTTTTTACTTCTTTTTCAGTTTTGACTGGTGCCAACCCCTGTGCTCTACTTCCTTATTCTTCTCTCACAGGATAGTGGGCACAGTGTAAGAGATCCAGATTTACTCAGAAACTTCTCTCTCTGTAACTCAGCTTCTGATATTCTATTCGAAGAGGAAGTGGGCTGACCCAAACTCATCTTTTCTTTCCTTAACTAATGTTGTACATATTTCGTTTCCCACAGATCACAAGCTTCTTGACGGAGGAACTCTTACATTTGTCAAATCTACCTCTCTGCTGTCCTCCAGTTTCACATCTCCAGCTGCCTTTTGGACATCTCAAACTGGATGTCCAGTAGACATCTTAAATTCAATGTATCTAAGCTGAGTTCATTATCTTTCCCCTTAATCCTTCTTCTGTCCAAACTTCCCTATTACTGTCAAGGGTACCACCTTCTTCCCAGTACCTTAAGCTTGCAACCTAGGTGTCATCTTTGGCTCCTCACCATCTTTCACCTCCCATATTGATTCTGTTGTCAAGGCCTGTCAATTTCACCTTTGCCATAACTCTTGAATATGCCTTCTTTTTATCTTCTTTTACTACCACCACCCTACTGCAGGTCCTCATTGTCTCATGCTTGAACTATTGAAATAGCCTACTTGAGGATTGGCAGGCCTATGACAAGTGTCTTCCCACTGCAATCCATTCTTCATTCAGCTGTTAAAATGACCTTCCTAAAGCACAGGTCTGACCATATCACCATTGAATCCATAAACTCCAGTGGTTCCTTATCACCTCCAGATCAAATACAAGATACTCTGCCTGGTTTTCAAAGCCCTTTATAACCTCTCTGCCCCGCCAAACATTTCCAGTTGTCTTGTGCTTTATACTGTACCATATACTCTTTGATCTAATGACATTGTTCTCCTTCCTACTCTACAAATAAGACATTCCATCTCTCAGATCTTGGCCTTTTCTCTCTGGCTCTCCACCATGCCTGGCACTCTCTCTGTCTCTCGTTCCGTCTCCCCCCCCCATCTCCCCCTGGCCTCCTGTCTTCTCCTGTCCCCCCTTCTCTCCTCCTCATCACCTCCTGGATTCCTTTAAGTCTCAAGTAAAATCCCACCTTCTCCAAGAAGCCTTTCCCAACTCCTCTTAATTCTAATGCCTTTCCTTAGTTAATTACTTCCCCTTTATCCTATATTTGACCTGTTTGTACATATTTGATTCTTATTGTCCCCCACATTAGTTGGTGAGCTCCTTGAGGTGCCTGTCTTTAGCTTCTTTCTGTATCCCCAGGGCATAGCACAGTGCCAGGCACATAGTATGTGCTTAATAAATGCTTGTAGACTGATTGACTTCTTAAAAACTACATACTACTAGTGACTGGCATCTCAGATAGTTCAGTATACTTAAAATAAAGCAAATTCAATTAAAACAAGTTACTGATTATAACCTAGGCATTTTGCTAGGTTCCGAGAATACAAAGATGAACAAACAAAAATCTGCCCTCAACAAGTTTGCATTCTCTACTGGAGGAGCAACATCTACACAGCTAAGCTGCTACAAAATATCCATATAATATAATCTGAGGGCTCACTATCACAAACCGCACTCAAACTGTCAGGTCAGAATCCTGAGGGAGTGTGCTACTTCTCCCTTCAGAGTTGGGAGCTGTTTCTCTAGTAAAATAGCTCATGTGCTTCCCTCATTATTAGTTTATATAAATTGTATAGCTGAACTTAACTGGCTTTTAGAAATGGGTATTTAATAGGCTGATATGAGAAGAGTTGGCATAAGACATCTTCCGAAGCAGGAGCACATTCTTCTACAAATACAGATCTCATTCATTGGAAAGTAAGCTCACAGTTAGAACATATGTGGGGTAACTCACTTTTTTCCCCCCTTTCTTCCTTTTGGGGAGTGCTTGAAAAATTCACCTTAAGCATGACATGGCTTTTTTCTGGGGTCCCTGTAGAGCCCTGAAGCTATCTTCTCTTAATAGGCCCAGTTTGTCCTCAGTGATTACCGCTAGCTAGCCACCGCTGTTTTGGGGGATACCTCCAGGATGCTGATGAGAAGTCCACACCCTTCAAGGTTCTGAAATTATCCTTTGGTCAAGGGAGGAAAGGAGGAAATGGAAGCTCTTTTCATCCTCCTCTCCTCCCCCTTCCCCAAAAAATTATTTCTCGGGAAATTAGTTAGAGAGGGACTAGATGTAACCAAAATTAAAAAGGAAGTGAAATTTGACTTCCACACCTGAGCTGGAATCCAAACTGGTTTACTACTTTGTAAAAACTTCATGAGTTGTTCTTTGGCCAATCCAATACATTCCCTCTGTGGCTCTTACTTGGTTTTATTCAGTGGCTTTTATTCCTTCTAAATTGAGTAAGGACTTTTTCAAACTTGGTTGAAATACCTTTTAATTCAACAGAAGTGTTCTCACCTGATAAAGATATTAAGGCTAGAATATTTTGTTAGTTACTTCATTTAAGGGTGAAGGTTGACTGACTCATGGAATCAAGCCTCACACTTAAACCTACAAAGCAAATACAAAGTAATTTGTGTATGCGTGTGTGGTACTTACTGTATATGTAAGTGGCATTTAGGGGCATCTTGACAATAGCTGAACGTTCTAAGGTAAAAAGATGAGGCTAGAAGGCATTACATACATGGGGGACAGCTGGCAAAAAGGTGACTGCCCAGCTCAGGTATGGAAATCAAATTTCACTTCTTTTTTGATTTTAGCTAGAGCTGGTACCTGATCTCCAACCAATTTCGTGAGAAAGAATTTTTGGGGGGAAGGGAGAGGAGAGGAGGATTTTAAGAGTCTCAGCACCTTAATGGTAGTCAAGATGGATCTTATATACAGAAAGACTGGGAGGGGTCTAAGAGTGGTCCAGTAGTCTGAGATGACTATGGGGAGGGGTCTAGGGAGGATCTAGATGGGAGTGGCCAGTAAGCTGGGGTGACTGTGAGGTAACAGAACACCACTGGGCCAACAGAGAATGGAGTCTAGATAGGATTAAGGGGGGAAAGTGACTAGGGGTGATCAGGGGGTAACAGAACAGAATTGGGAGATTGGGCATAGCCACAATGACAGGCCAGTTGAGTGGATTATAGCGTCAGGTAAACACCAGAGGCTTGACCATGTGGGAAAGTCCAGCTTTTCCTTTTTGGGGTCCAGATCTCAAATACATGATCTTTTCCTTTTAGGGGTTCAGATACTATCCCCATCATTCCCCTATCAAAGAAGTGGGACCCAAATTCTTTTGGAGTAAAGAGCAAAGGTCTTAGTTTCTGAAACTGCTTCCTGCTGGCAAGGGGTATAGAGCTGTACCTGCCTTGAGGGGATCCCAAAGAGGATTGGGTTCCAATTCTTGATCTGCTATTTACCACCTGTGTGATTTTGCACAAGTTGTCTCTGTGGACCTCAGTTTCCAAATCTACTAAATGAGGAGGTTGGACTGGATGATTTCTGAGGACTCCAACTTTAAATTGACGAGTCTATAATGGAATTTTTAGTAGATGAGCTGAGGAGCTAGCTAACATATGCACAGTATTGGCAGTCAGCACATAAGATTATGTCAGTGTGTTGACTTTTTTGTTAATCTGTCAACTAAATTTCCTCATAGAGACTGTGAAAGTATTTATCTATCTTTGTGATAAAGTCATAAAACCACACAAGGTTCCAGATGGGAGAGACTTAGTTATCTCTTTCAACTTCTTTCTCATTTTGTAGTTGAGGATATCAAGTCCGAAACAATATTCTCAAGGTCAAGATAGCTAGCTGGCTATAGAATTAGAACTGGCTTCTGCTACTTTCCATCCTCTCCTCACTGACTTTCCTCCTTTCTCCCCAACCCTGCTCCCCACTCCTCATGTTCTTCCCATGGAAAAGGATGAAATTAGATGATATTTGCCCTGAAAACCCATACGAGATGTATAACTTCATTTCATTTAAATTTGACAAAAAGCAAAAGGCAATTTGTCTTAATTATTCATGATTGTCATGAAAAGTAATTAAGACTGATGAGAATCCAAATGTTTCCCTGCAACTTAGTGCTGCCTATCCTTACAATAGTTTGACACATAATACATACTATGTTAAACTTTGTTTCTATACAAGAGTTAGGAAACTTAAGTTCTGGTATTAAAATAATTGGGTGCCATAGTTTCCTCATTTGTACAAATAGGCAGCTATGTGGTATAGTGGATAAAGCACTGGATTTAAATTCAGGAAGTCCTGCATCCAGATTCTGCGTCAGGCACTGAAAAGCTCTATGACCCTGGGCAAATCAGTCAAACTGTTTGCCTCAGTTTCCTTACCTATAAAAATGAGACTAATGATAGAAACTACCTCTTAGGGTTATTGAGAAGATAAAATGAATTAGCATTTGTATAGAGTTTTTAAAACTAAAGTGCTATATAAAATTTAGCTATTATTATCAGGGAGCAAAATTAGATTACTTCTACGGTGTCTTTTTAAAAAATTCTATAATTGAGTTATATTTTGTATAGCACCTGTGTCTAGGCACTGATGTAAAACTGCCAACCTTGTATGTATTTAATAGAATTGTTTGTTTTCTTTTCTTATTTAGTAGTGTTTTTTAAAAAATGTTTTGTAGTTGCTTGGTAATAGTAAGATGATTCTGGAGCTATATTGGAGGAAGGATCATTAAGAAACCATTCATGGCAAATGCTAACAGTCAAATTTTTATACATGGCTTTATTTATGAAATTTTTAAACACCTCAGACTAATTAGACAGGTTTGTTTGGCTAATAGCTGTAAATTGTAATTAGTTGCTATTTTTTGGGAGATGTTGTTGTTGTTGTTGTTGTTGTTGTTTTGTATCCTGGAATTGTATAGCTGCCAAAGGTGTGGCAGAAGACCCTCATTTGACACTACCATCCCCTCAAGCTATCATATCACTTCTTTCAAACTTCTAGAAAAAAGAAAACACAGCTGTTTGTTCTCTTCCCTCACTTCTCATTCTTTTGCAATCTGTCTTCCAACAACATCATTGGTTAATTGAAACAGCTCTACTTGAAGTTACCAATTATAAAACAAAAACAAAGTTACCAATTATCAGGTAAATGCTAGAAGTGATGACTTTTTCTGAGTTCTCATTCTTCTTTACCTCTCTCTCATTTGACATTGTTAATCACTCTCTCTTCCTACATACTTTCTCCTCACTGGATTTTAATGACACTGCTGTCTCTTCAGTTCTCTTTCTACCTGTTTTACTGCTTCTTCTCTGACTCTCTCTCTCTCTCTCTCTCTCTCTCTCTCTCTCTCTCTCTCTCTCTCTCTCTCTCTCCCCCTCCTCTCTGTCTCTGTCTCTCTCTCTCTTATATCATAATTCATTTCCCTCCATCCAACTGAGTATACCTCAAGGTTCTGCCCTTGGCCCCTTCCTCTCCTGTTTTCTCCTCTGTTTTCTCTTCCAGTATCTCCTCAATGTTCTGATTAATTCCTTTGGATTGTATTATCTCTATGCAGATGAACTAAAAAAGCCGTAATATCCAACCTTGGGCTTTTTGGAGTTCTTGTCTATTGGAATGCCTTTTGGAAATTTTGGAGACATCTCAAGCACAACTTGTTTAAAACAGAATTTCTTAGTCCCCCCACCCCCTTCACTCTACTACCAGACTTCCCAAATTTTTTGAGAATAACAACATTTTTCCAGGTATGCATGTTAGCAATCTTGAAATCATCCTTATCATTCTCTCCTACCACATATCTAATCAGTTACCAAGTTCTTGTGGGGCATACCTTCCCATTTCTCACATCTTTTTCTTTCTCTATGTCTTTCTTTGTTTCTCTGTTTGGCATTTAAAGTTCTTTACAAATTACCTACTTTGCCAGGTTTGTTATATGTTACTCTTTCCTCTGTTTCTCCAACATACTTCTTGGTATAGTCAAAATTACTTTCTTGCTGTTCTTCACATAACATCTTCCATCTCTGTGTTATTGCACTGGCTACTCCCATGCCTTCCTCCTCTCATCTCTAAAAGTTGAAATTCTACCAATTATTCTAGACCTAGCTGAGGTATAATGTTTTCCAAAGGAGGCTTTGATGCCCACCAGCTTAAAGTGACCTATTCTTCTACCAATTTTTTAAAATGGTTCTTTGTTTTGTATCTCCACTACCCCAAAGGACCTGGCTAAATGACAACTTATCTGTAAAATTTGTGAAAATTTGTGGAAAATATGTGGAATTTTAGAGGGTTGCATGCTTAATATGGGCTAACAAAATAAAGAGGCAACCAAGAACACTAATGCAATCCATTATGGTCCACATCATTGGTGTAAGGAACTTCCAAGGTGGAAAACTCCTCCACTAATACAGAAAAACAACCTGTCTGTAGCTTATAGTCTTGCAGAACTAGCTATCTGGAGCACTAAGGGGTTAATTATCCTATCTGTATGTGTGAGAAATGGAACTTGAGCATGGGTCTATCAATAATAAAACCAACAGAAATCATGTGATTGTCTCAATAGATGCAGAAAAAAGCTTTTGACAAAATAAAGCACCCATTCCTATTAAAAGCATTAGAGAGAATCTGAAGAAATGGAGCTTTCCTTAAAATGATAAATAGCATTTATCTGAAACTATTATTTATCTGAAACAATTATTATCTTTAATAAGGATAAACTAGAAGGCTTCCCAATAAGATCAAGGGTGAAACAAGGATTCCCATTACCACCACTATTATTCAAGACTGTACTAGAAATGTTAGCTTTAGCAATAGGAGAAGAGAAAGAAATTGAAGGAATTAGACTAGGCAACGAGGAAACAAAACTATCACTCTTTGCAGATGATATAATGGTAACTTAGAGAATCAAGTAAAAAACTACTTGAAATAATCAACAACTTTAGCAAAATTGCAGAATATAAAATAAACTCACATACATCATTAGCATTTCTATATATTACCCACAAAGTCCAGCAGCAAGAGATAGAAAGAGAAATTCCATTTAAAATAATGGAAGACAATATAAAATATTCAAGAGTCTACTTACCAAGACAAACTCAGGAAGTATATGAATAGAATTACAAAATACTGTTCACACAAAAATAGTCAGATCTAAATAATTGGGAAAATATCAATTGCTCATGGGTAAGCCAAGCCAATATAATAAAAATGACAATTCCACCTAAATTAATTTACTCATTCAGTGCAATACTGATCAACGTACCAAAAATATTTTATAGAGCTAGAAAAAATACTAACAAAATTCATCTGGAAGAAGAAAAAGTCAATAATATCAAAGGAATTAATGAAAAAAAAAGCAAAGGAAGGCAGCCTGGCTGTACCAGATCTAAAACTATATTACAAAGCAGCAATCATCAAAACTATTTGGTACTTGCTAAGAAATAGAGTGGTGGATCAGTGGAATAGATTAGGTATACAAGACACATGGCAAATGACTATAGTAATCTACTATTAGATAAACCCAAAGACTCCAGCTTCTTGGATAAGAATTCACTATTTGACAAAAAACTGCTGGGAAAACTGGAAAATAGTATGGCAGAAGCTAGGCATAGACCAACATCTCACACCATATGCCAAGATAAGGTCAAAATGGGTACATGATTTAGACATAAAGGGTGATACTATAAGCAAATTAGGAGAGCAAGAATCATTTACCTGTCACAACTATAGAGAAGAAAAGAATTTATGCTCAAACAAGAGGTAGGGATCATTATGGGATGTAAAATGTGTAACTTTGATTACATTAAATTAAAAAGTTTTTGCACAAACAAAAACAACGCAACCAAGACAAGAAGAAAAACAAAAAGATTGGAAACATTTTTTACAGCCAGTATTTCTGATAAAGGCCTCATTTCTCAAATATATAGAAAACTGAGTCAAATTTATAACATTACAAGTCATTCGCCAATTGATAAGTGGTCAAAGGATATGAATAGGCAGTTTTCAGATGAAGAAATTAAAGCTATCTATAGTCATATGAAAAAATGCTCTAAATTGCTATTGGTTAAAGAAATGGATATTAAAACATCTCTGAGGTACCACCTCATACCTATCATATTGGCTAATATGAAAGAAAAGGAAAATGATAAATGTTGGAGATATGGGGAAATCAGAACACTAAAGCATTGTTGATGGAGTTGTGAACTGATCCAACCATTCTGCAGAGCAATTTGCAACTACGCCCAAAGGGCATTCAAACTGTGCTTACCCTTTGATACAGCAATACCACTAGTAGGTCTATATCCCAAAGAGATCATAAAAAAGAGGAAATGACCTACATGTACAAAAATATTTATAGAAGTTCTTTCTGTGGTGGCAAAGAATTGGAAATTAAGAGGATGTCCATCAATTGGGAATGGCTGAATCAGTTGTGCTATATGAATGTAATAGAATACTATTGCGCTATAAGAAATGAGGAGTTCACGTAACTGATGCTGAATGAAGTGAGCAGAACTAGGAGAACATTGTATACAATAACAACAACAATGTGTAATGGCAAAGTATGATTGGCTTAGCTCTTTTCAGCAATACGATAATCCAAGACAATTCCAAAAGACTCATGATGGAAAATGCTATCCACATCCAGAGAAAGAACTATGGAGTCTGAACATAGATCAAAGCATGCTATTATCATTTTTTTTGTTTCTTGTTTTTGTTTTTTTCCCACTTGTTCTATTTCTCATTCATAACATGACTAATATGGAAATATGTTTACATATTTGCACATGTATAGCCTATATCAGATGGCTTACCATCTTGGGGAGGGTGGATGGAAGAGAGGGAGAGAGAAAAAAATTTGGAACTCAAAATTTTATAAAAAATGAATGTGGAAAACTATCTTTGCATGTAATTGGAAAAAATAAAATGCTCTTTCCAAAAGAAAAAGAAACTTTTTTCCCCAACTGTAATTATATCTTAACATAATTAAAACCACAATATAGACAAAAAAGACAGTAAAAGAAAACACCTGCATTGTTTAAAGGGTTTAGCTATAAGATATCCACAAGCAAATTTTTCACAATTTGGAATATATCCAATTATAACTCCTAAAATTCTAACAATTTACAGTAATTTAAGGAAGAAAATGAAGTTTAAATTAATCCTTTAAAGTGATGACTATAAAATACTGTAGAATTCCTTTAATACTCAACTGAACCAGAATCTTGACTTTGCATGGGTGTATACAAAATAAAACAAACTGTATTCAGAAAGGAAAAACTCTTCCATATAGCTCTTTATGGTATGACTTAAAGGTCTCCCACTTTATCTAGGGCCATCTCTAGTCATGCTTGCCATTGGACCCAGATGGCTTTGGAGGAGAAAGTAAGGCTGGTGATTTTGCATAGCCCTCCTTCACTGAAATCCAATTTACTTGCAAGTCATGACATCACCTCCCTGATGTCATGGTCCTCTTGGAGAATGAAGGAGAAACGACAATAATAAAGACCCAGACACCCAGTGAAACTTGTCATAACACAGATTGATACCTGCTACTTAAGGTATCCGAAATCATAGCTCACATTCATTTATTCCTTTATTTCCTCATTTTTGTATGTTGGTAAGCATTTATTTATTTATATCAAATCTGTTGTTTCATCAGTTTAGGGGACTCCTAGTGAGAAACTTCCTTTACCTAATGTCATGCAAATTATAGTCTTAGAGAATTGTCTACGGCACACTGAAAGATTAAGTGAGTTGTCCAGGGTTACATAGCCAGTATATGCCAGGAATGTGACTTGAACCCAAGTCTTCTTTTTCTTCTTCTGGTGAGGCAATTGGGGTTAAGTGACTTGCCCAGAGTCACACAGCTATTGAGTGTTATGTATTTGAGGTCAGATTTGAACTCAGGTCCTCCTGACTTTGGGGCCACTGCTCTATCCGCTGTGCCACCTAGCTGCCCTGAACCCAAGTCTTCTTGACTCCAAGGCCAGCTCTTTATCCATTGAACCAGGCTACCTTTTCACCTCACATTTATAAGGTTTTCCAGACATTTTCCCACAGTCCTGTGCAGTAGGCAGTGTAACCGTCCTCATGACAATTTTACACATGAAGAAAATGGTTGATCTGTTCAACTTCTTCCTTCATTTTTGTGAAAGTCTAAGTACCGACTCTCTGTAAAAGTTCTTGTTATGTTCATTCCTGTGAATTAAACTGCAAAGTACAGGTGGATGAAGTAAAAAAAAAATAGTTTCTTGAGCATCTCAAATTATTATTTTTTAAAGTTTTTTGAAAGCTAAAACGGGTTTTCACAAGTCACTTTCTTCTTTAGAATTATTCACATTTTCAGAGAGATTTGTTCATATTTTTTTCATTGCTATGGACCCTTCTATGAGTTCTTTAGGGAAACCTCATTAATGTTTAAAGCATCTTAAAAAAGAATCCTAGGAATGCTTAGTAAACTAATGTCTGTACTAATGTAAAGATGCTGGAGCTGAATCTGTCAGTTGGGAATTGAATGGAAAAGAACACTAGAGAGGGGATTCAAAGGCTTCTATACTGAATTTACTGTTTATTACCTTGGATATTTCACTTTACCACTTAATCCCAGTTTCCTCATTTGCAAAATAAATAGGTAGGACTTCAAAGGCTTCCTTCAGCTTTGACATCCTAAGTAGAATTACTATGATTGGTTGACTTAGGAATTTGGGCTTTGGAATAAAACAATATTGAAAAGAGGTACTTTTCACATAATTTGTTTCATATACAGACATAAGGAATGTGAATCACATAGAAAGCAAAGCATGATTTTTTCTTTTAGTTTATTTTTGCCATATCAATTTACATAGAGATGAATTACATGAAAATTCTTTTAAATTATGAAATGAAGTTAACATGATTTTTAATTCCCACAAGTCTATACCCACAATTTATGCCCCTTCTCCAAATGCATGTATCTTCACTCTGACCAAAAGTCTGTCTAGAACTCAAGAATTGGCCAAGTTTTAAGTCATGGTACATTAGCTACATCTAGAACTCTATCTCCATCATCCTTTAGAAGAAACAGGCACAGGGTTTATCCTAACTTGAAAGTGTTGTAAATCTAGTGCTAAAAATGTACTTATATGCAATGGTTTTAATTTTGTTTTAAATTTGTGTACATAATTGACAACCATTTCCATGCAGTCTTCATTTTTTTCCTAACGTAATTTGTGAATTTAATCTTTTTTTGTTTTTTACTTCATGTTTGTCAGGGATCAGTTGTATTAGAAAAACTGGTGTCCTGCACTTGCTTTCAGTAGGCAGCTAATTTTATTGCACAAATTTTGCTGTCAATAGGATTTGCAGCTGAGATTTCTGATTCAGGTAAGCCTTTGGAAAGAAGGCATAATAAAGTTTCCCTTAAGGACTATTTTACTTCCCCTCAGACCTCTATGATAGGCAGGCTAAATACTTTGCCAGGGATGCCACAAACCATTATTACTTGTTGTGAAGGAATCACTATGATGCAAAAGGGTGGGATGGGGAGGGGGAATATAAAGCAAAACACTGATTGCCAAGAATGCTTTAAAAAAATCACAGTTTTTTTTGGAAGCGTTTGTTCTTTCAGTATTTTGGAATGATTTTTGTGATGAAACAGGCAGAAGAAAATGTGGTTTATTTTTGGAGGAGATTAAGCACTCCTGATGGTTCTCTTTGTCTTTGTCTTTGTCTTTGTCTTTGTCTCTCTGTCTCTCTGTCTCTCTGTCTCTCTCTCTCTCTCTCTCTCTCTCTCTCTCTCTCTCTCTTTCTCTCTCTCTCTCAGTCTCTCTCTCTCAGTGTCTCTCTCTGTTTCCATTCCCCTCGTTTCCTGATACTTTGTAAACTTAGTGTTTTTTTTCTTCTTCTTTTCCCCAGCTCTGTCAAGGAAAGCCATTCACAAGTGTAATAGCAAATAACAAAGCTGTGCACTTGTTGCACAGTCCTGGCTGGCTATCTCTGTGCCGCAGTCAGAATGGTGGTTCGCGTATGGCTAGATATCATCATTCATTTGCATCGCCTCGCCTTTTGTTGTCTGCAAAATGCCAAAATCAGCCAGCTTTGTTTTGTGGTTTTTTGCACCCTAAGGACACATGAGGATACAGCAACATAACACAGCCAAGACACATGGAAGGGCTGCCACTTACGCTGAAAAGAGCATTTCCCAAGGAACAGCCTTGCATCTGCAATTGCTGCCAGCATGGGAAACCAGTCATACTATTGAATAGCAACAACGGTTGCACTGGCAATCTGTCCCTTCTTCCCCCCACTGCTGTAGCACTGAGTAAGCTATTAAAAGACCAAGAGACAGAGGCAATTTAAACTAAGGAACATTCAATAGGTACCATATGTAGAAGAGGCAGGAGTGCTGACAGCTCAATTCCTAACCATCAATCCTCTGAATCAAGCCCGAATTCTGACTCTGAGGACGAAGTTTGGGATAAGACAGAAGAAAAATGTGGAGAAGAAAATTTGAAAAGAAGAGAGGGAAAACAGAATTGAAAATCAGCTGTTGTTTTGGTGAAATGCTATATAGTTTATGATTTGATGTGGAGCCTAAAATGTTTGATTAAAAGAGTTAATATGAAGCAAATTTAGCTCTAAATATGCCTAAATACACAAACACACACAAACATATATATTTTTTCTATGTAAATAGTATTTTATTTTCCAGGTACATGTAAAGATGGTTCTCAACATTGATTTTTTAAATAAGATTTTGAGTTCCAATTTTTCTCCCTCCCTCCTTCCCACCCCTTCCTTCTCCTCAAGAGAGCAAGCAATCTGATATAGGTTATACACGTGTAATCATGTTGAATATATTTGCACATTGGTCAAAGTCATTTTTAATGAATAAATGAGTTTCTTAGAATATTAGCATTGTAGTGATAGAAGGAAATAGAAGGCGTCTAGTGTAGCCATTGGATCATAGATTCAGAGTTTGAAGGGACCTTAGAAACCACATGGTCTAACCCACTTCATGTTACAGATAAGGAAACCAAGACTCAGAGAAATTGAGTCACACAGATAATAAGCATCAGAGACAGAAAATACAAAGGAACTCAAAAGGAAGCCTTAAACAGTCAAACCAGAGGCAGTTAAGTGGGGGCGTAATGGATAGAATGCTGAGTCTGGAGTCAGAAAGACCTGAGTTCAAATCCATCTTCAGATATTAGCTGTGTGAAATTGGGCAAGTCACTTAACCTTTGTCTACCTCACTTTCCTCAAGCATAAAATGGAGATAACAGCACCTTCTTCACAAAGTTATTGTGAGGATTAAATGAGGTGTTTGTAAAGTACTTTGCAACCCTTAAAACATTACATAAAATTTGCAAAACTGAAAGTACTATATAAACTAGCTATTATTCATTATTGTTACTATTACCATTGAGGTAGTAAGTAGCTGACACTAGAGATCTGAGCATTCTCTGCCTTCAGCTCCAGTGCTCTCCCCATTACCCACACTACCTTTTTGAAACTCTTCAAAGTGGCCAATTAGGTATTTTCAAGTTCAGACACAGCTGAATTCACCCAAAGTTTTCTCCTTCCTCCAGTACCATCTTGTTTATAACTGAGGCAATTTGAGGAGCCTGCATAGTTATCTGCCAATCAATTAAATATAGTGAGCCCTACTGTAGTGCTTTGCACATAGTAGCTGCTTAGTAAATCCTACACACAAAGATATATTAAGAGATTATTCCAGTATTTTTCTACACATGGTGAAACAGGCATTATAGATGGGACAAATTGTTCAGTCAATAAACATTTATTAGATGCTTTCTATGTGTTATGCACTGAGGATGTAAAGAAAAGCAAAAAAAAATGGCTCTGGTCCATAGTAGCTCATAATCTAATGGGGGGTGGGAGAGCATGACAACAGGCCAATAACTATGTACATATAGTATAAATAGAAGGAAATCTCAGAGCCAAGACACTGGGGGACTGGGAAAGGCTTCCTGCAGAAAGCAGGATGGGAGGTCAGTCTTGAAGGAAGCCATGGAAATTATGAGGTGGAGCTGAGGAAAGAAAACATTCCAGGCATAGTAGGCAGCTGGTGTCAATGCATGGAGTTGGGAGCTGGGGTATTGGGTGTATTGGTAAAACTGTCAGTGTTGGAACAAACCAGAACCAGAACCAGAACCAGAATCAGAGATTTAGGAACCAACTAGGGTTTACTGAGTTGCCTAGCAAGGGATCCTCACCCACATGAGTGGACACTCTTCAAGGAACAAAAGGACAAAGATTATATAGATTTTGATTAGGCAGGAGGTAAATAGGGTACGGGCAGCTATGTGGCATGGGGATAGAATGCTGGACCTAAAGTCAGGAAGACTTATCTTCCTGAGTTCAAATCTAGTCTCAGATACTTATTAGCTGTGTGACCATGGGCAAGTCATTTACCCCTGTTTGCCTCAGTTTCCTCATCTGTAAAATGAACTGGAGAAGGAAATGGCAAACCACTCTAGTATCTTTGCCAAGAAAACCTCAAATGGGATCATGAAGAGTAAGACACAACTGAATAATAACACATAGGGTACAGCACACCTTTTGATTGAACCTGGCTTGTTTCTGGGGCCTTGTTGATGAGATTGAAGATGTGTAACAGGAAAGGCAATTGTTTGGGTTAGTTGTATCTTTTAACCCTGCCCTAATATATATGAGTGCTCTGGATACTTGCTGCTTTAGCAATAGGGAAGGTCAAAAGCAAGGGAAGGGGCTGCAATACAAATAGGGTCAGAGACAAAATAGAGGAACCACAGACAAAATGAGGTTACTTTCCTTTTTTCAGTAATCTACATGTGTGAAGAACATGAGGTAGGTCGGTGTGACTGACCATAGAGTACACAGAGGAGAATAGAGTGTAAGAGGTCTGAGAAGGACAAAAAGGGCTTTAAAAATCAGATAGAAACAACAGATTTGATCCTGGAGATAATAGGGAATCACTGGCATTTGTTGAGTGGGGGGAGTTCTTGTTAAACCTACACTTGTGGAAAATCACTTTTGCTAGTGAGTGAAAATGGATTAGAGTGAGGACAGTGGGGGTGGGGGTGGGGTGTGCAGACCAATTAGAAGGCTATTATAATGGTCTTGTCAAGAGGTAATGTGCGACTAGTTACTACCACCATGGTTACGTCAATGGGAAGTAGTGAAGGTAGAAATGACAAGATTAGACAACAGATTGGATATAAGCAATGAGTGAGAATGAGAAGTCAAAGATGATACAAAGGTTGTGAGCCTAGGTGACTGGGAATGATGGTACCCTTGACAATAATGGGAAATTTGGGAAGATAGGAGAATTTTGGCAGAAAGATAACAAGATCACTCTTAGACATGTCAAGTTTGAGATGCCAAACTTGAGACAATCAGTTTAGGATTTATAAAAAGATTTTTCATGTTGTAGGACTAGAGTTGAGGAAAGGGATTAGCGTTGGATAAATAGATCTTAAGATCATCTCTAAAGAGATAGTTGAATTCATGGTAGTTGATGAGACTATCAAGTGAGATAATATAAAGTAGGAGAAGAGACTGGGGTCCAGGGCAAAGATTTGGAGATTATCCGCAGTTAATGAGTGGCCTTGATTTGAATGAAGATACAGCAAAGAATATTGAGAAGGACCAGTCAGACAGGTAGACGGAAAAATAGGAGAGAACAGTGTTACTGCAACCTGGAGAAAAGAGAATAAAAAAGAGAAGAGGATAACCAATGGCATCAAATATTGTAGAGAGCTCAAGGTATGAGAAAAGGCCATGAGATTTGTCAATTAAGAGATCAAGGATAACTTTGGAGAGGATAGTTGCTGTTGAACAATGAGGTTGGAAGCTGATGACATAGTGTAGAAACAAATAAAAGAGTAAATAGAGGCACCTGGTATTGGTGGCTTTCTGAAGGACTTTAGATCAGGACAGAATAGAAGGAAGAGGGCAGAGAATATTATGCGTGATGGCTTTTAATGAAATCAAATATTTTGCAGTGCAAAGACCCACCTCTTCAAGACAAATATTCCTTTGGTCATTCTTTATGGTAGCAAATCTCAGCACAGCATAATCTCTGAGGAAGCAGGGCTGTGGGTAATTGAAAGGGGTGTGAGGAAATTCATGGTGGGTACATATGTGCTTCAGCATACTTCCAGTGATGACCTGTGTTCTCAACAAATGCAGTAAGGATGTGCACAGCTCCACGGGACCATTGCCATCTCTCCTACTCACATGGCGCTGAATGAAGATGGAAAACACACACACACACACACACACACACACACACACACACACACACACTGACTGGGTCTGCTCTAAGTTTGTATTTCTTATTGTTGTTCAGTAGTTTCAGTCATGTCTGATTCTATTTGGGGTTTTCTTGGCAAAGAGAGTGGAGTGGTTTGCTATTTCCTTCTTCAGCTAATTTTGCAGATGAGGAACTGATGCAAAGAGTTAAAGACTTGCCCAGGGTCACATAGCTAGTAAATATTTGAAGCTAGATTTGAACTCAGGTCTTCCTGATTCCACTGCACTGCCTCACCACTCCTATTTCGTATTGCATAATCTGAAGTTGGCCCCCGCTGCAACGAGGCAATTATTTTAGATTCCTCTAATCAATTCACTATTTTACTTACTGAGGAGGCTTTTAGAAACTTTGTCATCCCTTCTGAAAGCTCCCATAGTTCCCTTCCCCCAGCTATCTCAGGTGAGGTCCTTGCCTCATATTTCAATGAAAAAATTGAGGTCATTCACCCAAATCTCCCTTGTCTCCCCTGTCCCTCATTTCATATTATTCAGGTGCTTTATGCCACCATCTCCTCCTTCACTCCTCTTTTACAAGATTAACTCCCCTCAGTGTAGGAATTATCTCATTCCATCCCATCTTCTCCAGCCAATTATCCCCTTTATCATCCCTACTCTCCCTTTCACTTTTAATTGTTCCCTGTCTACTGACTGCTTCCTTGTTGTCTACAAACATACCCATATCTTCCTCATCCTTAAAAAATACCCCTCACTTGATCCTTCTATCCTTGCTAGCTATTTCCTATATCTCTCTTCCCTCTCGTGGTTAAATTCCTTAAGAAGGCCATCTACAACAGGTGCCTCCACTTCTTTTTCTCTCATTCTCTTCTTAACTCTTTGTAGTCTGACCTCATCATTCAATTGAAAATCCTCTCTCCAAACATACCAATGATCCTTTAATTGCCAGAATTAATTTTCTCAATGCTCATCCTGCTCGACCTCTGGGAAGTCTTAAACCCTGTCAGTTATCCTCTTAGTCCTTAATACTGTCTTCTATCTAGGTTTTGGTGGCACTGTACCCTGTCTTTTCACCCCATGCACAGTTCTCCTCCCACTTGACTGCTCCAATTCTTGTCTCCTTTGCTGCATCTTCATCCACTCATGTCTACTAAAACTAGAAGTCTGCCAAGGCTCTGTGCTGAGCCCTATTCTCTTCTCATGAGACTTGAATGAAGACTCCTGCTAATTATCATCAAAATATCTATCAAAGTATAAGATTGGCTTGCTCCTTCTGGTGTGAGGGTGACTCTGGGTTGTCTAAGGTTTCTACCAAGCTAGAAAAGAGTCCAAGTATGGTCCAGGGAGGAGATTGTGTGTTGTTCAAGAACCAACCTAGCTTAGTACAAAGATGCTTATCACAAGTGGGTTGACTTCTAGGTGGTGAATTCTTTAGTCATGACACCCCATAAGTATAAACAGACTGGAGGGAGGACCAGTGGAGGGAATGCATATATTGATAAAGTCATGGAGCCATTGACATATCAAAGAATTCTTCTGGATAGTCAATGAGCATTTTTTTGAGGGACTGAGCTGCTACATACAGCTGCCATTGTGGCAGCCAAACTACAATTAGGAACCACTTTTAGCAAGTTATACTGTAAAAAAAATGTTCGCAGTGGATCATCATGTTTGATTTTGATATGAAAACTTCGGTGATGGAGATAACACCTTCTATACTGTGGGGAAACTGTGAATGCCTGCCTATGCCCTGAAGCACTGAAAATGTAGTTAGAGCCTTCCTCTCCTCCCACCCCAAAACCTTCATTACTCAAATAGCTAGAAGTCTTTCTCCTAGATATTGAAATTTAGGACACATCTTCAACTGCCTTTTTTTCCTCTCACTGAATTATCATAGGCAGCCTTTTCTTTCTGTTAGTATCCTTTTGTCTTCTCTTATATTCTCCCCCTTTCTCCATGGCAGTATTTTAATACAACTATAGAAACATACAGTACACAACCAGTTAACAATTTTCAGAGGAAGTTGTTTAAAGATCACAGATATAAATTAGTTTTATT
Source organism: Phascolarctos cinereus (assembly GCF_003287225.1). Lineage (NCBI taxonomy): Eukaryota > Metazoa > Chordata > Mammalia > Diprotodontia > Phascolarctidae > Phascolarctos > Phascolarctos cinereus. Next base: position 228,123,121 of record NW_027556098.1, on the reverse strand, counting down.
TATTTATTTGCTTATTTTTGGCTAATCTATTCTCAAAGTAACTGGGGAATTCCTTTACAGATCTGGTGCATGAGACTCTACTTTTAGTATTTCTTTCTAATAAAATGAACCCATAAAAGTCAATGGGAAGGGGGAAGGGCTGCAATTGTATCTTTTTCTTTTGATTTATTTTTTCATAGTCAAGAATAGTGTGCCAGGGTGGTGAGTTGATTAAAGTCTTCCACAGCTGGAGCTTCGACTAAAAGGTTACTTAATTCAGAGTTGTACCGAGTTCAGTAATCTATTCCTAGAGTCTTAATAGACAAAGGCTTCACCCACAGTCTGCAATCAGCGCTAGAATTATATTAAGCTGACAGCATGGGTAACACTATCCTGGGTGGGTATGGAACTAAAGCTGATCACTACGTGCCACAGGGTGCTGTGCCTCAGTTGAAAGCCAGCCCAGAGAACATTGTTCCTAGCCCTGGCTGTGGGAGAATGAAAGGAAGAAGGCACATGAGGTCTTCCATAGCCTCTCCCTGTCTCCTGTTTCTGTGTAATCCAGGATGCTTATGGAAACAAGAATCTTGGCAAAGGGGAGTGGGCAGGCTCAGAAAAGTAACGGGGGCAACAGGTGTCAGGAGTTAGGTGATCTGGCCAAGCTTGGATAAAGCCTGATAAAACCGCACTATTTGGCACTTACGAACGCATTTAGTCTATGACTGACTAAAGTTAACGCCATTTACTTAGCAGAGGTTTCAATTCCAGTTTATTCCATGGTATATTCTTTCTCTCATAAAGTTTTTTTTTTTTACAACTGCTGTTATTGAATATGCTGGTAAACAGGGCTTTGCTATGCCAACTCATTTCACTTCTGTTAAACTATCTTAAGTTTACAAATAGAAATGTTTTTCCTCTCTTATTAAAATGTTGATGTGTTTTTAACGTCTCATCTTTTTTTTTTATATATTTCCTTACTACATCCAAAGGAAAAAATGTGCTTTTAACTTCATAATAGTAACAAGATAGATTCAGTATCTTGTGTCTTCTGGGTCTGGATGAGTAATCATTACACATTTGTCCAGCAAAGTAAATTGTTTAATTCTGCAATATATCATATTTTTCAGTAATATATGTGAGTAATTCAGTATTCAAGGACTTGCTTTGTGAACCAAATGTGTTCTCAGCCTTTCCAGCTCTCAAATTTTATAGTTCTAAAAGACAAATACCCTAACTTTTCCTTATCTGTATAATGGGGATAATAATACAGGCAGACAGAACTGACAAGCATGTTGTATTACAACAAACAGATGGCCTCTCTTTGTCAGCATGTGTGTTAAATACTCCAAAATGTCATAGGAAGTATAGCTAACACCAGGAAAATTTAGCCTAATTTAATATCTGTAAGAAAGTTTTCCACTTTTTGAGGAAACACTTAACCACAGCTTAAAATCCTCTTTTTTTTTTTTGTTTTAAGGCAATTGGGGTTAAGTGACTTGCCCAGGGTCACACAGCCAGTGTCAAGTGATTGTTCTGAGGCCAGATTTGAGCTCAGGTCCTCCTGACTTCAGGGCTGGTGCTCTATCCACTGCACTAGCTAACTGCCCCTATAGCTTAAAATTCTATCTCTCGCAGTATTATCTTGTGGTTATAGAAGAAAAGTAGTTATAAAAGAAAAAGACTAAATTGCTGCATTTTCATATAGTTATAATATAATTATCTAAGTTTTTTCCTGCTTCCAAGTCAAATTTGTTCTAGACACCTGGTACTGGGAGTATTAATAATGATGATAATACTTATATACAAAAAAAATGTGACTGGCATAATGTATTATCCTGGGGAAACTGCATTCCCTACAAGGTTATGGGTTAGTTTTGTAGTGTCTGCTCTGCTATGGCAGTGCTGTAAATAAATTATAATGTAACTGAACCAAAGAATTTGAGTTGGAAGGGGCATCAGTGGTCATCTAATCCAATACAAAAGGAATCTCTATATTGTCTCAAGAGAGGAGGGATTTTTGGGGCATAGTTGAAGGGCATAAGAGATAGAACTGGATGTGGTAATGGTGGCAGAAGTGCAAAGTGACCAAGGCTTAGGTGCTGAGCAGAGCACGCAGAGATGTGGGCAATAGATTAGCCAGGTGTGGTAACAACAAGTTGTTCATAATCATTGCTAGAACATGCTGGGAAACCCAGTGCTTTAAAAAGCTTCTATATACTTTCCCTAATCCCCCACAGCGTTCAGGAGACAGAACTGTTATTGAGAAATGGTGAAATTGCCCATGTGTCTCTCCAGTTGTGATGAAGATAGAGCCAGGAGTGCAGATGGAGTAGAATTGCCCACCCTTCTCCAGATTTATAATTTAAAGGAACAGCCATGAGTGGGCTCATGGTTTCCAGTCCCGGGGGCTTTTGAGGTGGTCAAGTGGTGGTAAGCATGTGTGGCTTGATTTTATTCTTTGTTATTTGTTCTGCATTGTTATAGGTAAATATCTCTTACCTTACTAAAATTCCCATTATTTCATTCTACCTGGCTAGGAGAGATTCAGAGGAAATCAGAGGTAAGAGTTATAAATTGGTGAAGGTGGATCCAAATAGGTTCCCATGCTTCCCCATAACAATGGAGAGCTACATATATAGCAATTTACAAAGAATACTGACTTCTATAATCTAATTTCTAATCTTCAAAATTATAAATGTAGATGATTTTACTGCTTTCCTTACTGGTCTGTTTAAATGTCTAGCCATTTTTTTCAGCTAGAGTTTCACGAAGGCTAATTCTCTCTTATGTGGGGAAATTGGGGCTTCTTAAATGTGTACTAAGTGGCTAGTTCCTAGGTCCTCACAGGCTGGCCTGGGAGCTGCTGGGGCATTTGGGTAATGCATCCAGGGTGTCAACCAGATTAATTTGGACACGGTGAAAAAATTGGGTTAGTTTCTATGTTTAGAAGTTGGAGATAATGTAATACTGGCAGCTGCTCAGGGCACTAACTCTCATAAGACAGGATTTTTGTAGCCAATAAAGAGGAAAATTCCCTTTAGCTACCCCAGTAGTCACCTGAAGGACCCTGGTTCCCACTATATGTGAATTTACAAAGATTGAAAGTCAGAGAATGCCTTAGAAATGTCCTTTCAAGGTTACTTAGGGAGAAATGGTTTATTTATACTTGACAAATATAATTTTTAAAACTAGTAGCAGTTTTGAGTGGCCAGTATTCTGAAGATGAATTGTAGGTGTGCATGCTTACATTGTATATTGGCTGATTTGGTTAATGAATGAGGGTTTTTTTTAAAGTGAATTTTTCTTCACTCTAGAGATCACTTCTCCAATATCCCCTATTTCAAATGAAGGCATTAACCTCCATCTACTCACCCAGGTTCACAACCTTGGAGTCATGCTTCTGTAAATCTTCTGTCCCTCTCACCCCATCCATTCTGGACACATTTAATCAATTGCCATGCCTTGTTGATTCTCTGTCCACAACATCACTCCCATCCATCCATTTCTCCAGACTAGTTCAAGCCCTTATCACCTCTTGCCTGGACTATTGTGATAGCCCCCAAATTAGTCTCCTTATTCCTAGTCAACTATTTTGCTTTGAAATAGGTGCCAAATTAATCTTCCTACAGTGCAGGACTGAAAATTTCACTCCCCTGTTTAAAATTTTCTCTTGGTTTCAAATTGCCTCTAGAATAAAATATAACAAAAGCCTCCCTGGGCCTCAATTTCCTCATTTGTAAAATGAAAGAATTGAACTGGATGACCCTTAAGTTCTCACATAGTTCTATCAGTCATGAACCTTGCAAGAATATTCAAAAAAGATCTGTGAGTGTATCAATTTGGGAGTTTCCTTCGGTGGCCCAGATTGCAGGCTATCCATGCCAGTCTATTCTATGTGACTCTTGTCCATGTCCACTCTGTCCATTTTCCTACTTACCCTGAAATTTTCCTATTTACTATCAAATTTTCCTACTTGCTATCCTCTAACTCCACATTCCAACTCCTGACTCCATACCTTCGCATGGGCTATCTCCATGCCTTGAATGCTTTCCATCTTCATTTCCACCTCTTAGAATTCCTTTCTTCCTTCTAGGTTTGGCACCAGTGGACCCTCCCATGAGAGGCCTTTCCTGAGATGGTTAATGCTATCTCTGTACTCAAATCATCTTACTTTTACTTATCTATTTGCATACGTTATAACCCCTGGTTGATTGTAAGCTCCTTGAGTGCAGTGCAGTAGGTAATAAATGCTTATTGGCACGAATGGAGTATACTATGCATTTTATTAGTAGTATACATCCATTCAGAAAATATTCCATGCTTTGAATGATCTTCCCCCTCACTTCTGACTGCTCCTTCCCTGGCTTCCTTCAAGACTCAGGTCAAATACCACTTTTGGCAGGAGGCATTTCTTAGTACCCTTCCACCCTTCTTCCCTCTAAGATTATCTCCAATTTAGCTTACATACATATATCTTGTTTCTGTGTAATTGTCTGCATTTATCCCTGCTGCCTATTAGAATGTGAGCTCCTTGAGATCAGGAACCAGTTTTTTTCTTTCTCAATATCCTAAGATGGCCTGGCACATAAAAAGTGCTTAATAATCTCTGGTTTACAGACTGACTTCGAGGTACTTGATACACAAAGACAAACAATGAAAAGCAGTTCCTGCCTTCAAGGGATACTGAATCAGATAGAAAACTACACTGAGACATTTAGGGTAATTGCCTCTTTTGGAAGTTTAGTCATGCACCATTCCATTAAATCTGTTCCTTAGTATCCTGAAACTGATTGATAACTCTGCCAATAAATAACATTGTTGGAAAGAAGGAAATGTGGTTGGTCTTCTATATTTTTAAAAATTATTTCCCATTAGTACCCTCTTATGAGTAGTTCTAAATTAACTATACTTATTCTTTAACTTTCTTATTAATGTCTTGAAAATTTTAGTTAAAATATGTAGTGTTTGAGTTCTCTTCTAGCTCTGAAATTTAATGGTTAAAATAAAAGACATACCATTTTATGGTACTTTTTGAAAGAGGTATTGGTCTTGTGCTACTAAAGACATCCCACAAATAGCTTGTGTTGTTATTTCAATGAATTGTTGAAAGGATTTCACTATCTCTGATTATCCAAAGCAATTACTTTTAATTATTTATTTTAAAATTCACATGACTATGTTCTCAGAAATTATCATCCTCCTACAAATAGAAATCTAAAATTGTAACTATTATATCTATACAGAATCATTTTATAGGGTTTTTCTTCCAGCCCCTTGAATTTGAATAATGATACCACTTATTTCTTCTAGACAGTAACTCAAAGGAATAAATAAGGTTCTTTAACCTTTGACCTTCACTAACAGCCCATTAAGTATCTTACAACCTTTGTAGTTTATAAATTGTTTATTCTTAACTGAAATCCTTCCTGTTGCAATTTGTCTTGTTCTTTCTTAAGTGGGGATTATGACTAATTTGTCATCCTTAATTTTACCATAAAGATTACTCTAGCTGGACTATGCCTTTAAATTTTTCTTTTGCCCTTTCCTAATAGGTCCTAAGTTCTAATTTTTAAGTTGATTTCACCCTCTGTGTCTCTCTCCAAGTCTCCCACCTCTATCTTTAGCATTATAACCCTTTATCCAATTTGGTGGTTCTTATAGGCTTTTCTTCATTTATCCAATATATATTGACCATGTTATATTTGGTTGTATTAAGCTAATTGTATGATATATGCATCATAATGCCTATATTATGCATGAGATATATTAAGCACTGTTACATAATACATAATCTATGTGTACATATGGTGAGTATAATGTGGTCCTCTCCTATATTTATACAAAACAGCAAAAGAAACTAAAGTACACCCTGGGATTCAATATAATGACTAGACCTTTTCTGATAAATTTATTCATTTCTAACTGAAAGATGGAAAGTCTCTTTCTGAAGTGTATTACTCAACAGTTGAATTGACTGAACTTGATTTTCTCAACTTCTAATCATTTTTCAGCTTGTCAAGGTCATTCTGAATTCTAATTCTGTTTTCCAAGGTGCTTACTCTTCCTACTAATTTGATGTACTTGGCAAACTTAATGAGTACTCTTGGAGGTCCATCATTAATCACTTAAGGAGATATTAAGTAGTAAGACAGATAAGACCAAACACTGAAGAATATAAGCTAGTCTATACTTTTCTTGCTTTTGGAATAGTGGCCTCAGACCAGGACATGGGAAGACCCATTGATGTAGTGGGCATGACTCTTAAGAATCCCTCTCTTCTAAAAATATAGAAGGCCTGAGCCAAGTGAACTTTTAAAAGAGCAAGTAAAGGATTCAATTAAGATATTATGTCATGGTACAGAGAGAAAATTGGGACCTCCAGTCTGGGGCACACTCATGAATTGATTTATCTATTTGATCTAGGACTCTGACAGGAGAACACCTTGCTTGATTTTTCTTGGGGCAGCTAGGTGGTGCAGTGGATAGAGCACTGGCCCTGAAGTCAGGAGGACCTGAGTTCAAATCTGGCCTCAGATCAAACACTTGATATTTACTAGCTGTGTGACCCTGGGCAAGTCACTTAATCCCAGTTGCCTAAAAACTAAAAAACAAACAAAAAAACCAAGTGATTTTTCTTAAAGGTAACTTACTTTTCCTAATCACAAGAGAGACACTGGGGCAATTTGCCAATCTGGTCTAAAATTGCAAGAAAGATAAACAGGGTCCTATGCTAAGGTGATCTATATATAGGGTTCACTGATAATATACAAACCAATATATAACCTGGCTTTTGAGTTCATCACCCAAATGAAGGTATTCTCTCCAAAGTTGCCAAAGATCTTTTTATTGTCACATATAATGGACTTTACACAATCCTTGTCTATCCTGGTCTTTCTGCAACATTTGAATCTGTTGAACACCTTCTCCTCTTGTTAACTCTCCACTCTCTGCATTTTATGATATTGTTCTCTCTTGGTTCTCCTATTTGACTATTTCTTCTCAGTTTCCATTTCTGAGAACCATGACCCATAATTGTGGATGTACCCCAAGGCTCTGTACTGAGTCCATTTCTCCCTCTAAACACTCTTTTGTCTTACCTCATTAGCTTTAGTGGATGGGCATCTTAAACTCAACATGTCCAAAACAGAATTGCATCATGTAGTGGCCATAGTACTCCATTTGAATCAAGAAGACCTGAGTTCAATTCTTATCTCAGACACTTATATAATTCTATGAAAATGGATGAATCACTTAATGCCTCTCAGTCTTAGTTTCTTTATCTGTAAAATGTGGATAATAATAGCATCTACTTCACAGGATTGTTGTGAAGATCAAATGAGATCACTTTTGTAAAGCAACCTGTAAACATTAGAGCATTATATAAATGTTAGATATTATGGTTATTATTAAAACCCACTCATCATCCAAATTTCTCTATTATTGTTGAGGACATGATCATCCTTTCAGTTACCTAGGTTTTCCACCTAAGTAGCATTTTTGAATCTACACTCTTGCTCACACCACATACTTAATCATTTGCCAAATATTGTCATTTCTAACTCCACAGCTTTTGTGTATATTCCCTTCTTTCTACTTCTATAGACATTGTTTTATCACCTTTTACCTAGACAATTATTGTTCAGTTATTTCGGTCATGTCCAATTCTCTATGACCCCTTTTTGGGGCTTTCTTGGTAAAGATACTGGAGTGGTTCGCCATTTCCTTCTCCAGTTCATTTTTTTTAAACAGATATGGAACTGAGGTAAACAGGGTTAAGTGACTTACCCAGGGTCACAGAGCTAATAAGTGTCTGAAGCCAGATATGAACTCATGGAGATGAGTCTTCCTAATTTCAAGACCAATGCTCTATCCTGACCTTGACAATAGCCTCTTACTTGGTCTCTGTGCCTTATATCTCTCCCTACTCTAATCCATGCTCCATACAATTGCAAAAGTGGATTCCCTAAAGAGAAAATCTAAGCCTTGTCATTGTCCCTTTGAAATGTAACTACAGATCTGCAGACCCTAGTTGAGAAATACCTACTTTAGAAGAAGCATGCTATAGTGAATAGCACATTAGACTTGTCATTCTAGGCAGCTCATTGCCACAGTGGCTGGGATTGTGGACTGAGACCTAGGAACACCTGAATTTAAATTTAATCTTAGAAGCTGTGTCACACTAGTGTGATCCTGGACAAGTCACTTAACTTCTGTATGCCTCAGTTTCCTCATATAAAATGAATATAACAATAGAACGTACCTCCAAGGGTTGTTGTGAATATAAAATGAGATAATAATTATAAAGTACTTTATGAACCTAAAAATATTATATAAATTATAATTATAATAACAAGATTATGGTAACATGTTATAAATATGATAGAATGTAATAATTATTATTATTGCTACAAGGAGGCAGGAGTTCAAATCCTGCCTCAGATATTTCTTGGCTGCATAATAATGAATAAATCACAACCTTTTAGCAGCTTAGCTCACTCATCTGAAACATGGGCATAATTCTTATACTATGTAAATCACAGTATTACTATGATATAAAGATGACTTATTAATTTTTATCCTTCCAGGTTAGGCCATTTTCTTTTAGAATCATTCTCTTCCCCTCACCCCAAAACCCTTCTCAGTCCCACAGTCCTTTTTTTTTTTAAATAAATTTGCTGTTTGTCTCCCTGTTTACTCTTTTCAAAAGTTATGTGCATTATTTCTTGTGAAATTCTGAGTCTGGTCACTTGAATCCTTCGATAGTACCATTAGTCATTTTGTATTTAAATGTCATATCAACTAATGAAGTATGTGATAAATCTGTTTAACATTTTGTTTTGACTTTTGTGCTAAGTCTTTGCTTTGTCCATTTTTAAGATTGTGTGTGTATGCATGTTATTTATGCACCAAAACATCCCCAAAAACAAAGAATGTTAGATGTAATGCATTCTGCCTTTTAAGAGTAAAGAAACAGGTCTATGATACATATACATTTAGTTATAATTAATCAACGTTTGGAGACATTTTTCTCTGAGGGGCTACCTGACATAGCTTCACATGAAGCAAACTCTCTCTCTCTCTCTCTCTCTCTCTCTCTCTCTCTCTCTCTCTCTCTCTTTCCCTCTCTCTCTCTCTCTCTCTCTCCTCTCTCTCTCTCTCTCTCTCTCTCTCTCTCTCTCTCTCTCTCCTCTCTCTCTCTCTCTCTCTCTCTCTCTCTCTCTCTCTCTCCCTCCCTCTCTCTCTCTCCTCTCCCTCTCTCTCTCTCTCCCTCCCTCTCTCTCCTCTCTCTCTCTCTCTCTCTCTCTCTCTCTCTCCCTCTCTCTCTCTCTCCTCTCTCTCTCTCTCTCTCTCTCTCTCTCTCTCTCTCTCTCTCCCTCCTCTCTCTCTCTCTCTCCTCTCTCTCTCTCTCTCTCTCCTCTCTCTCTCTCTCTCTCTCTCTCTCTCTCTCTCTCTCTCTCTCCCCCTCCCCCTTTGTCTCACACACACGTTTTTATTCTCCCTTGATGTGCTACTCTGTGTCTTGTTAAATGAACATATAACTATTTAGTCTATACTGAGCACATGTATTTAATAGGATAATCTGAGGCTCTCTTCTCAAATTGATAACTAGACCTTAGGGATATTTTAATACAAGTTCATCATTGTATAGATAAGTATGACAAAATCCAGAATGGTAAAGTAGCTTGGTTGAAGTACATAGTCTCTGCCAGTGGCTGAGCTGTAACCAGACCAAGGGTGAGGAACCTGTGGCCTCAAGGCCACATGTGGCCCTCTACATCCTCAAGTGTGGCCCTTTGATTGAGTCTAAGTTTTACAGAACAAATCTTTTTAGTAAGCAGATTTGTTCTGTAAAGTCTGGATTCAGTCGCACGTAGAAGGCCACTTGTGGTCTTGAGGCCACAGGTTCCCCACCCCTGGACTAGACTCTGAATTGCCCCTTTCTCCAAATATTCTGAAAGAACTCTCAGTAGTTAATAAACAAACAGCCTTTGTTTCCTTTTAACTAGATGATTATTGAAAAAAAGTAAAAGTTAGGAATCTCTTTAACTTTGATACTCTGGGCTATAATTTCATTCTTCACTGACGAAGTTTTTCAAGTATCAGGATCCAGCCATGGGGCATGGTTCTCAGGAAAGTTTAATAATGTTAAATAATAATAAATTAAAAATAAAATAAAAAATAATAACATTAAATAAAGTTTAAAAGCTACTACTTGTAAACTAGTGGATGAATTGGTTAATTCCCATCCCTGTTGGCTATTGTTAGGTAATAGGGATAAAACCAGAACATGGAATCAAGCCTTACATCTTCCCCCTCCAAGCAGCTTCTTTCCCTCACCTGGCTCAGGGATGCCTTATTCCCTACCCTCAGGGTACCAGTGGCCAGCCTGATTAGTCCTCACATTACTTTCTTGTTTTCTCTTGCATCAGGCAATGTGCCTTGCACAGAGTGGCACTCTGTTCATTGGTATGTTTCCTGTCATATGAATAATCTATTCCTTCCACCACCTTTGCAATTAACTGAGGTTGTTCTTCAGAGTCAAGATCAACAGAGGTTTGTCCAAGATTCACAACAGAACTAATTTAGCTTCCTGGAATTGTGCCCAGAGTTATTAAACTACACTCTTTGACCCAGCAATACCACTACTTGCTGTATTTACAAAGATGATTAGGGAAAAAGGAAAAGAACCTGTACTTTCTAAAATGATCATAGTGGCTCTCTTTGTGCTGGCAAAGAACTGGAAATTTCAAGGATGCACATCAATTGGGGAATGGCTGAACAAGTTATTGTATATGATTGTGCTATAAGAAACGATGAGCTCAATGATTTTAGAAAAACGTGGAGAGACTTGCACAAAAGAATGAAGAGTAAAATGACAGAAACAAGAGAACAGTGTATATCATAACAGTGATATTGTCTTAAGAATGACTTTGAGTGATTAATTTATTTTAACAATTACAAATAACCAAATTAATTATAAAGGATATGTGAAGAAAGATGTTATCTGCATCCAGACAAAGAACTGATATAGAGAAGTATGTTATATATGTACACCTATTTGTGTATAATGGTAGCCATCTCTAGGTTGGGGAGGAGGAGGAGGAAAGAAAAAAGGGGGAAAAAAAGAAATTTATATGATAATTTTGTTGTATATTTGAAAGGAATAGCAAGTTGCACATAGCAGATTTTCAGTTTCATGGGCAATCATCTTTTTTACTGTACTATATTTATGGAAATGCTTATTTTCTTCCATAAATTAAAAATAAAATAAATTAAAAAACCCCTTCAATGGTTCCCTATTGCCTTTAGGAAAAAAAAATCTTCCATTTAGTTTTTAAAGCCTCTCACAGCCTGGCCCCAACCTATCTTTCCAGACTCATATCTTCCTGCCTGTCCTGTACTCTGAGATCCAGACAACTGCCCTTTACTTTCCTCAGCCATGCCACTCCATCTTCTTACTTTCGTGATGGATATCTCTATGACTGGAATGTACTTTCTCCTTACTTCTGCCCCATAGAATCTTCCTCTTTCTTCAAGACACAATTCAAGTGTCACTTTCTACATGAATCCTTTTTTGATCTTCCCAATAGCAAGTGTTCTTCCACCAAGTTTCTTATCATTTTACTATACATACATACATATTGATGTACATATGCATGTATTTACATGTGTATACATGTATATCTATCTATCTATCTATCTATCTATCTATCTATCTATCTATCTATCTATCTATCTATCTATCTATCATCTATCTAACTATATCTGCCTGTCAGAATATAAACTACTTGGGAATAAGATTATTTCATTCTTGGTATTTATATTCTCAGTACCTAGCATGGTGCTTGGCACACAGTAAGTGCATACAAATGCTTGTGGATTGATTTACTTCCCATTGTCCCTTTCCACACTCCTTATCCAGCTTAACTTTAGCCTTTGCCAGTCCCTATACTCTATTCTCTCTATCTGTCTTTTAGAATCATCCTCTATTGTTAACAAGTACTCTTTCATTCTTAACCTCATCTGTTCACATTTCTTCCATCTTCTGGTGCTAATGGAAACCAAGCTTCCTTCTTAACACACTACATCTCTTAGTACCCTCTTCAAGGCTGACTGTTCTTCTCTCACACACTCTGGTACAGGGGTGAGGAGGTAGAATTTTCATGCCTCTTGCTCCGCCTGCAACTTTCTCTTGCTCTGCCACTATCACTCCCTCAGTAATCATGTTATCTCCTTTAAAGCTCTCCAGATCACTCTCCTTTCCCCCCAATAAGTTTGCTGTATATCTTACAGTGGTCTTTAATCACTACTAAGGTCTGGATCTTCAAAGACCATGACATCCTTAATCTGAACCATCAACAGGCTTAATCTAACCATAGACAGTGTTCCCTGACTCCCTTCCCAATTCAGCTTAATTTATTCTATGTAACAGAATTCCTTGTTAGAGCTAAGAGAATGCAAAGAGAACATTATTTATGGTCCCTGCTTCTGAACAAATTATAATATTATTATATATTGATTTTGTCATACATTCATCCTCTATACAAACATATACTTTTAATAAAAAAGAACAAAATTCTAGTTCGAAGATTATTGTATATTCAAAACATTGAGCCAGTTGTGATTATACTCTGACATTCAGGGATGTCTCATTTTTGATGGAAATAATCACACTTGAATTATTTTAATAGCATTCATTTATTCCTATCAGCTCATAACTATCCTTTTTTCTTTGTTTAAATATGATAAAATACATATTTTTTTTGCTATGAGAACACTGTTATGAGATCCTAAAGCTAAACGTGATTGTCACAAATCATTTAATCTTTCCCCTTGCCTTAGGGAAAGGTCATAACATCATATCATTTTTGACATGGAAGAAACATAAGAGATCACATGTAGAGACCACTTTAGGAGTACAACTAAGCCAACCAAGACAGATGCTAGTTAGCAAGTGGGTCAAACTATAGCTGGAAGATTATGAACAGCCTTTGACAGGCTGGAGTGAGTAAAGAGAAGGGCAAGCAGGATGATGAAGGGACTTTGACATCATGCCCTACAAGGGTAAACTGAAGTAATTGGGGACATTGAGCCTGGAGAAGAGAAGACAGGAGTAGGAGGCACAGGGGAAGAGAGTTTGCACACAATATAATAGTAGCTAACACTCATATAGTGCCTTGAGGTTTACAAAGCACTATATATACATATATATGTATATATATATATGTATATATATACATATGTGTGTGTACATATATACACATATACACACACATATGTATACATATATATGTGTATATATGTGTGTATATATATGTGTATATATATGTACACACATATATATATACATATGTGTGTGTACATATATACACATATACACACACATATGTATACATATATATGTGTATATATGTGTGTATATATATGTGTATATATATGTACACACACACACATATATATATATATATATAACATATTTGTTGTCTTATTTGCTTCATATAATAATTCTGTGAGGTAGACATATTATTGTCCTCATTTTATAAGTCAGGTAACTGAGATTTGGTGAAGTTAAGTACCTTATGCAGTCATTCAACTAACAGTGTGAACCAGCATTTGAAGACTTGCTACACAGAAATGGAATTAAAGCTTTTCTTGCCTTTGTAGAGAATAGAGTTAAGACCAAAGTGTGGCAATTACAGGGAGAGTGACTTTAGCTTAGTTAAGGAAACAATTTTGCAATAATTTGACGCCTCCTCAAATACAATGAATGTCCTCAAAAGGTAATGAGTTCTCTACTGCTGGAGATCTCTGCTTGAAAACAAAGTCTTGATGATTATATTTTGGTGATGCTGTAGAAGAGATTCCTGCTTGAAATGATTAGGCTAGATAGTTTTGAGGTTTTTTCAAGTCTTGGGTTCTATGATTTTATGACTCTAGAATCTATGGTGTTGCTAATGATACCTAGGGAACATTAGATTACTTCCTTCACCGCTGAAGCGCAGGGCTCAACATCTGCCAGAGTTCATAGTAAATGGGATACCTTTATCCTGTGTCAATTTCTTCTTTTTCCCATTGGACATACAATATCTTTTCATATACTTGCAATATGACCTAAGCCCTGTCTTCATCTATTAAAATAATCACAATTTAAAGGCTTTACTTAGGTTCTATTTGGCAACCCTTAATTTTTCTTTAGGTATAGATCTGACAATGTGACTCCTACTCAATTAACTTAGGTGATAAAATATAAACTCCTCTGTTTAGCTTTTGAAGCCGTACATAATTTAGCCCCTACCTATCTTTTCAACCTCACTGGATACTGCTTCCCTCTCGTGCCCTTGGTACTCCAGCCAAACTAACCTTTTCTCCAACTATCATGCTTGACAATCTTTCCCCCCTCTGTGCATTTGCACTAGCCATTCCATATGTGTGGAATGTACTCCCTCTGTATCATATAGCTTCTCTCTTCTTTAAGACACAACTTAAGCACCATCATCACCATGACCATCATCATCATCATCATCATCATTAGTAGATAGCATTCAGACAGTGCTTTAAGGTTTACACATTGCTTTACAAATATTGTCTCACTTGATCCTCACAACAATGAGGTATTATTGTCTCTATTTTACAGATGAAGAAACTGAGGCAAATAGAGGTTAAATTGCCTATCCAGGGACATAGTAAGTGTCTAAAGCCAGATAAAGCCTTTCCTGATTTGCTCTATTAACACCCTCCCTCCCCAAAATACCTTGTATTTAATTACTTTATATACAAAGTCATTTTATATACAAAGTAGCTAATATATACATAAAACATACAATACATATTATGTTTACACACATGCTCATTTTTTTAATTTTGTACTTATTGTGTATATGTTTACATATGTACTTGTCTTCTCCCCTATTACAATGTAAGCTCCCTGGGTGTAGGAGTGTTTCATTTTTTGTACTTGTGTTCTCAATTGTTGTTGTTCAGTCATTTTCAGTCTTCATGACCCCAGTTGAGGTTTTCTTGGCAAAGATACTAATGTGGTTTGCCATTTTTTTCTCCAGCTTATTTTACAGATGAGGAAACTGAGGCAAACAGGGTTAAGTGACTTGCCCAGGGCCACAGTGCTAGTAAGTGTCTAAGTCTGGATTTGAACTCAGGAAGATGAGTCTTCGTGACTTCCGGCCCCATACTCTATCCACTGTGCCCCTTTAGTTACCCTGTATTTCCAGTGCTTATCACCCAAAACAGGTGCTTAATGGATACTGGTTGATTGATTAATCAATTGGAATACTAAATATATCACAATATTTTCAGATCTAATGCTTACAAGTAATATTTCTCAAGCTTCAGAACACAAATAAGGATGTTAGAATAGACTGATTCTAAAGAATCCAGTTTTATAAGAAAACAATTCAAATTATTCAGGATATTTGGATAATTAGTAAATAAGATAATATTTGCAAAATTCTTGGCACACTTTAAATGCCAGTTGTCATCATCATCATCATCATCATCATTTCAGTGTTAGCTAAAGGATACATATTTAAAAGCGGGGATTCTGTTCCAAGTTTGATTTTTTCAGGAAGAAAATCAATGATTTTTCTTTAGTTGTGACTATTGGCCTAAATAGCTTTTTCTAGATCTTGACAAATATTATTCCTTTCCAACTTCCAGTTTCTATGGATCAAAATATAAGAGGAGGGGAGGAAGGTAGGAGGGTGTGAGAATTCTGGTGGAATGTCCTATGGGATATCTCTAGAGAGAAAGTAGCTTATGCAGAGCTTGGTCATCAGATTCAGAACTTATGGTCCAATGTTTAGAATTAGGCAACATAGCAGAGTGAAGCAAGCATGCAACTGTGATGCAGGACAGTTGAATGCTAGTCCCAGCTCTTTCACTAACTTGCTGTATTGCTGGGGGCAAGTTATTTCATCACTTTTGGCTGCTATTTCTTGAGTGATAAAGAGGCAGAGTTGGACTCAATTAGGGGATCTTAATGGGGGAGGCACAGAGCCCTGTGGATAGATTTCAGGAGCTCTTAAAGTTGGGTGGAGGAAAATTACATCTTTATTTTCACTAACCTCTAACTGAAATTTGGCATTTGCTTCAATTACTTAAAAGTAGGTATCACCAGGCTTCCAAAGGGGGAGAGGAGGAGGAGGAGGAGGAGGAGGAGGAGGAGGAGAGAGAGAGAGAGACAGAGAGAGAGAGACAGAGAGAGAGACAGAGAGAGACAGAGAGAATATCCCTATTCTAGTTAATCTGTAAATCAACTTGCTGATCTAATATTCTGCAATTCTAAGTGGAACAAAATTGGGGAAATGAGTAAGAATTTATGAAAATGGGTAAAGCTTATGAAATGGGGAAAAGTATAAGAACTTATGAAATGAGAATAAGAAATATTGGACCTGAGAGGCACAAAAATCTGTGTTTAGAAAATGAAAGGGGTTTCAAAGATTTTGATAAGGTTAAGAAAGGGGAGAGGGTTATAATAAATATCCCAATATTAGGTGTTCTAGTTAACAGATGAAATATTTCCTGTCTTGGTAAAGTCGACAAGTGCTCATTTATTCTATGTACCAGACACTGTGCAAAGTGATGGGAATACAAATATAAGAAAAAAGAAAGACATCCCCTGGCTTGAGAAACTTATATGGTAATGAGGAAAGAAAACACATCTAAGGCAGATGAAAAGGGGGAGGAGATGCTCTATGGGGTGCTTGGTGGTGAAATCTGGAGAGTCAGGAGGCAAGCAGGGAAGGAACTGAAGGATGTCTAGCAAGGAGACTTCCTCAAAAGGGGGATTCTGGGAGGAACTCAGCAATGGAAGGAGGGAGCTGCAGGGGTGGAGAGATATTCCAGTATGAGAAGGCCACAAGATAGGTGGGAGCTCTGTATTTAGAAACAGAATAAGATTAAAATAGATTTAAACTTGCCTTTAATTATTTCTTGAAACTGTCTTGAAAATATCAAATTATCCATATTTTAAAATTGTCCATGAAAACCCTTCATGAATTATTCTTTTGGTTTTACTTGAAACTTGGAAATCTTTACATATCTTTTCTTATTCTATACTGACAAGAGAAAAGTACTATAGAATCATAAACAAGGAATACCTATCAAAACTCTTTCTATGAAGAGTTGAGTGTGCAAACATGCCAATCTCCCAAATTCTATGTCTCTGTAATAAAATCAAATATAGATCTCTCATATGCTTGAATTACCACAGTTGCTTTCTTGGGCTCTGCTTGACAGTGAAACTAAACCATACTAATTGCATCCACAGCTTACATGGCAGATTCAGGCTCCCAAAGTTTGGCTCTCAAGAAATAGAGAGCTTCTTTTTTTCCAACCAATCAACAAACATTTATTAAGCATCTACTATCTGCTAAGTGCTAGGATTACAAATATGGGCAAAAGACAATTTCTGTCTTAAAGTTGACAACCAATTAGAAAAGGTAAAGTACTTCTCCTGGTCTAAATATCTACAAGGGCCTTTCAGTTGTAAAATTTGGTGCTGTATGATTATCTGATAGGCAAAATACTCTTCTGTTCAGACACTATGATAGGCACTCTGTAGATGAATGAATCAATTAATTAATACAGAATTCAGGAATGACACTCTTGGACCATTTCAACCCTGAAAGCTTCTACTTTTTTCAATGACTACTCTGTAGCTATGGCAAGGTGAATTATTCTATATGTGTTCCTTGAGTCTGGTAGACACAGTGGCCATCAGGAAGGCAGATGAAATTTCCCCCAAGAATTTCCCCAGACTCATCAGTCACCAAAGAAAATGAGAGAAACTGGAAACCCATGGGAAAGCAAAGAAGAAACATCTATTTTAGTTTTGGTGTAATTTTAAATTTTACTTGTAGGAAAAAAAAGCAACAAACACTTTCCCATACCTCTCTTTGTGAAGAAAACAAACATACTAGTTGCCATTTTCAGGAATTGAAGTGGTAGGAGTAAATGTAGGAATTGGAAGTTTGCATAAATCATAAGAATATCTTTTCATCCATGCATACTTTTGCAAAAAATCAACAGACCTGAATAGTTATCTGTTTACTAATAATAATCATAATCATAATAACTAACATTTATATAGTACTTACTATGTGCTAGGAATTTTGTTAAGTGCTTTATTTTGTTTTATTGTTTTTATTTTTTAGGCAATTGGGGCTAAGTGACTTGCCCCAGGGTCACACAGATAGTAAGTGTCAAGGGTTTGGTCTGAGGATAGATTTGAACTCAGGTTCTCCTGACTTCAGGGCCACCTAGCTGCCCCCCCCCTTTTGTTTTGTTTTGCTTTTTTGTTATTAAGTGCTTTGTAAATATCTCATTTGATCCTTACAACAATCTGGAGGGAGGTACTGTTATTATTACCATTTTACAGATGAGGAAACAAAGATAAACAGAATTAATTGACTTGTTTACACAAGCTAGTAAATGTCTGAGGCAAAACTTGAACTCAGGTCTTCCTGACTCCAAGCCCAAGCTCTATCCACTGCACCACTTAGATGCATTTTTAAACTCATCCACTCTTTACTCTAAACCACCCACAGCTTCCTGTAACTGGCTTTGATCATTTGCCGTCATTGGTAGTCTAGGATCATTCAAACAAGTCAACACAATTTCTATTACCTCAAAAGGTCTAAAATTCCATTTATATCTGAGAAGCATTTAAGAGCCAGGATACTTATACAAAACTTAAAAATTAATTTTTCAAAATTGCTTTTCCAAAAAATTGCACCCATGGCATTTTAAAAGTTTCTTTTAATTTGTTCCAAAAGGCAGAATTTTTTTCTCTATTCATTCCACAATTATTTATTAAATGCCTATTATGTACAAGATAATGTAATGAACTGAGTTGAAGACACTGAGGAAGGTAAAGGATATACAATGATTTAAAAAAAGTTGTTTCTGCCATCAAGAAGCTTATTTTCAGGAGACATAACACAGATAATAAATACAATTTAATTCAGGGAAGGAAAACACATTAACAAGTGGTGGGGGGAAGTGGAGGAAAGTGAGAGCAAGAAACATTTTTCATTAAGAGTTGTTCTTATGAGTTATTGCTACCACCATGGTGTCATTGGAAGGGTAATAGGAGGACAACATGTCTAAAAATATATTCCCCCACCATAATGAAAATGCATCTTAAAAGATTCTATTATACAGGTCTTAACTTCACACCTTCCAGTTTTTAATAGTCCCCTGATAAAATACAAATACATATTAGGACTTCGAAGAGAAAGACACACAGCCAAAGGTGGCCCTGAGGGAACAGAAAAGAGGGATGTTGAATGTGAGAACTTGGCTTACTTCAGTGAAAAGATTGATTGGGGATTAAAAAAATAAAGTTAATTTTAAAATCTCGACGGTCAAGTTAAGAAACCATTCTTTTAATTGAGTTAATTGGCAGAGTTAAAAGACAATAAAAACCTAAACATTTACTTCAAAAACTAATTGGTATTTTATTACCTTAAATTATTTAAAAATTCATTATTTTCCTCTAATTCATTTTCCCCCATCTCTTCTCTGCTTCCTCTAAGCAGAGGATCTTCCCTTCTACTTAACAGAGAAAGTTGAGTACATCCATAGTGCCCTTCCTTTTCCCCCAATTCTATACTTTAAATTCTCATAACATCATTTACCCTCTTAGAATTTGCTTTAGTCTCTAAGAAAGACGTGGCTTTCTCTTTGCTGAAACCAATCCTTCTACTCATACCTTGATCTCACAATTTCTTAACTCCTCATTTTCTGTCTTTATGCAGTGGTTCAGTTTCCACTGTCTGTACACATATCCAGATCCCTTAACAATACCTTTGTTTGAGTCTGCCCTCCTCTGAAATATCATCTCCCCCCCCCCCATGACACTGCTTTCTCCTGGTTTTCTTCTTGACTGACCATTTCTTTTCAATCTCCTTTTTTGGATCATCATTCATGTTCTGTACTCTTGTAATTCTAGATGCTATTCTAGGTTCTCTTTTTCTCCCTGTGCTCTCTCGGTGAACTCATTAGCTCTTATGGGCTCAATTATTATTTCTATGGAGATGATCTCTGAAGAAGGAGAGAGAAAAATCATTAGGAGAGGTACAGATAATAACCTAATTCTTTTACTCCAATCAAATTGACTTCTTCATCCATTACCTATGAAAACTTATACTCTCATGCCTTAGTGACTCTGTAGGTCATTTCTCCTGTCTCCTAGCCTTCTCTCTATTTATATAAGTCCCACTTGTACCTCAAGGACTGATGTAAATCACGCTATCCTCAGTGTCCCTGATATTCACTGCAGTATCCTCTTTAGTCTCTGAATTCATAACAGTTTACACTATATGAACTGACCCTTAATCACAGGCTGACTTTTGACATCTGTCTTGTATTGAATTTTATCTCGTACTATTTTACTCTTGAATTCTTATTTAATGTTTCATGTGTGTAGGACAAGCTTCTTAAATAAGTAATGAGCTCATTGAACGCGGGGCCTCCCTCCATCCAACATTTTTTTGTATCTGCCATAACAGGGTATCTCAAACTTAGTTATTGCTCAGTTAATATTTGCTGACTGATTTTATTTTAAAAGACAGAATCTGCGTTTCCTCTGCATTTTTGCCTTCTTAAGGGTTCGCTGGTATTTCCTTTGGATTTCACCGTGAAGGTATTTTAGGTATTTTGGCCTGGAGGCAAGATAAGCTAGTTAGGGGAGAAGGTGCTAACAAGACACAAGTGATGGTATGTATGTATGTATGGCAAGTCCCTTTGCAACTTTTTTTTTATTCCATTTCCTTTTAGAAGTTGGAAATTTGACAGACAATTTAGCCTCCCAGCTAGAGCTATTCTCTATGACTCAGGGTGATCCCTGTGTGGCCTATGGCCAAGGACATATCACCCTTTCAGTATATTTACTTAAGTGAAATAAAATTAGAAGAAATATCTCTGACCCTCACTACCCATGCAATTGTAAGCAAGTCATTTAACTTCATATCCCTCGGTTTTCTCATTCGGAAAATGATAAGATTGGATTAGATTGTCTTTGAGATATTTGCCAGTTCCAGATCTATGACCCTATGATCATAATGAATAACTAAGGGCATCCTTGAAGGTGAAAAGGAATCATAAAAACTTCAGCCCAAGAAGAATGTGCAAGTGGGATGAAGCAGTCTGATTTATTTGACTTGGTGTTGGTGGCAACAGAAGGTGAAGATGTACAATTCAACTCAGTTGTGTGCCTATATACCAATTGTTATGACAGATACTGGAGATTCAAATACCATTCCCAGGTCCTTTTACTTTTTTGGCTTCAGATGAGGGAGCTCTTCTTACCCCCCTGTCCTGCACCCCACAGTGGTGACCTATCTACATCCCTGCCCAGTCATTGTAGTGTTGGGCTGTCCAGAACACATGGCCTGGGATCTCCTCAATTCGCTACAACTTGCATTAACTTTGGCTCCAGAATTCATAAATGGAAGTCGTATAACAAATGGCCAAAGAAAGCTAGCAGTGAGCTGCTTGCATTTGTCAGATCTCTGGCTCAGTATAGGTCTATAAGAAAATAGGTATAATCAACATTATTCACCAGGTCTACTGGGATCCACCATAATGAGTGGGAGATCAGCCCCGTGGCAGAGAATTATAAAGGGGTAAGAAGTTTGGGAACACAGCCATAATTCCACCATCCCATTTATTAATACATTGATTACATGTGATCTATCACTTATAAAAGTAGCTTTCAAACTGGTTAAAATATAGGTCAAAGATTGAAAAAGAAGGGGAAAGGAGAAAACTGTTCATGTAAATCAGATTAACCTGGCATAGAGAGTAGTAAGTATAACAGAGAAGGAAATTGTGCCCATAGTTAAGGGGAGATATATAGATAGCACAGGATAGTACTAGACTTGGAGTCAGGAAGACCTGAGTTAAAATCCTGCTTCAGAAATTACTTGTCTATATGTCCCTGGGCAAATCACTTGACCTCTTAGCCTCAGTTTCCTCATCTGTAAAATTAGGCTAATAATAACATCTATCTTATAGAGTTGTTCTTAGCACTGTACCTGGCACACAGAATGTCCTTAATAAATTTTGTTTCCTCCCTTTTCTTTCCTTCCTTCCTCCAGCAGTATCTGCTGTATGAAGCCCTTCCAGATCTTCCCAACATCCAGTAACCACTCCTCTAAACTACCTAGTATTTTACTACTTTGCATATATTCCCTCTATATTTATGCTATACGTTTTACATGCTTTATGTTTCCCCTATTAGAATTTAAGTTCCTTCTTAGTAGAGATTGCTTTATTCTTTGTACTTGCATGCCTTGTGTCTATTATAGTGGGTGGATCACTTATTAAATGATTAATACACACTTGTTGATTAAGGGAAATCACTTTGATAGCTGTGTGAAGAATGTACCAGAGTAGGGAGAGACTTGAAGTAGAGAAGGGGATGTTGCAATAGTCCACAGGTGAGGCCCTGTGCTAGAATGGAGATACAGAGATAGAAATGATGAGATCTGGCATCCAATTGGAGATGTGGAGTGGAGGAGAGCAAGAAGTCTAGAATAACATTAAGATTTTAAAACACATTGACTAGAAGGATAGTAGTGACCTTGACAGTCATAGTTCAGAAGAAGGATAGGTTTTGAAGGAAAGATAATGAGTTCTGTTTTAGACACTCATGTTGGAGATGCCTAGGGAAAGGCCTTTAAATATCCAATAGTTAGTTTTTGGTATGGAAATTGAGATCATCCATGAGCCTAGGCCTGGATATGTAGATCTTGGAGTCATCTGAATAGAGATAATATTGATCCCACTGGAGCCGATGAGGTCACCAAGTGGAAGACTATAGAGAGAAAGAAGAAGAGAGCCCAAGACAAAACTTGGGATATACCTACATTTAATAGACAGTACATGGATGATGATTCAACAAAAGAGACTGAGAGGTAGCAGTCTAATAGGAAGGAGAAGAATTGAGAGTTAGCCATATTATAAGAACCCAGAGAGAAGAGAATATCAAGGAAGACGAGGTGGTCAACAATGTCAAAATCTGTTGAGAGGGCAAAAAGGATGAGATTTACAAAAAAAAAAGGCCATTAGATTTGGCAATTAGGAGAACATTGGCAACACTGGACAGCAGTATCAGTTGACTGATGAGATCAGAAGTCTGATGGTGGAGGGCTTAGCAATAAAGCAATAGTAGAAATATCTGGTTTAGAAGGGTTTTTCAAGTAATTTTGCTGAAAAGGGGAGAAGAGATATATTAGCAGAATTGTGCTGAAGCCAGCTTGAACCAGCTCTACTGAAAGTTAAATTATAAGTGTATGCATTTATACCTCAGAAATCAACAAATGCTATGTCTAGGCTTGATTTATCATTTTGATGATTGTTGAAACTTAAAGTGATGGAGTAAATATTGATAATACAGATTAAGTTTAAATATGTGTCCTATACTTTTTTTTTTCTGGAGAGCTTACCACCATAACCCTGGATATAAGGCAATAGCTAGCTTAGATGTAGAATCTATTCAGGATTTTTTAAGAAGGTAGGGTGAAGAGGCCTGGACATGTTTACAGGCAGCAGGGAAAGAGCCTAATAAGGAGATAGTATCTCTTGCAATACTTAAAGTTCGATGGAAGTTAAGTGACAGTGTGAGAAAAAGTATACAGAAAGAAAAGCACATGAAATTTTCAGAAGACAGTGGGCAGAATAATTTGCCAGGAGTGTAGTATTCCTGAATTCAATTCATTTTCAGTTTAACAACCCTTTACTAAGTGTCTATTATTTGCCAGGATCTATGTTAAAGCAAAGGATATAAGATGAAAATGAAATAGTCCCCACTCTCATGGAGCTTACATTCTACCAGAGGGTAAAGGAAGGGGGAAGAGGAAAGTGAAAAGTGGAAGATAAGGCTGGAAGCTTCCTCATTTTCATTATCAGTGCAATTCCAAATTGTTCGCTATTGTCAGTATTTAGTTATAATTGCTGTTATAGTTTGTGACATATTGTTATATCATGCATAGCATTTGCCCTATGAAATAAACATGCACAAAGATGCACAGTATAGGGGGTCTAGGGTGCCAACAATAGTAGACTTCTGGAGCATTAGACAACTGGTAGGTTTCTCATCGAGTTAAAAATCACTTTGTATTTTACCTCATCACCACAAGGATTTGGGTGATCAGAAAATTCAATTTCTGGGTCGACACTTCCAAAACTTTCTACGTAGATAAGTTAATTATAAACAAATGGGGCAAATGTACTTAGGTGTATGTCTGCATAAAAGAAAAGATGTTAAATTGTTCAAGGAACTTAATTAACAGCTAAAATCTAGTCACTTTTGTCTCTGTGGTCAGGTGGCGTTATGAATCCTTGGGCAATTTCTTCTGTAGCTTACTAGTTGATAATGGGCCTCAAGTGCTCAGCAGCAGTACAGTCAAAATCCTACCTTAAGAATCCAGTAACTACTATGTGCACAGTTGTAAGCATTATTTACCTATCATTACCTTTTAATTATAATTATTGTTTATGCGACTCTATGCAAAGCACTTTACGGTAATTTTGTTCATTGCTAAGGTACTAGAACAACAAGGTTATTAAAATCCTTTCGAGTGTTTAATTATATTTGTTTTTTGAAGCATCTCTAATAATCATCTGGAAAATCTTTGAAGATGCTTACGAATGTAATTATGATCAGTAGTGAATATGGAAAAGTGAATACCAAACTATTTCTCTTCCTCTGGGATTTAGCCTCCAACCTAACTTTTCAACTTTAGGTTCTTCTATTTCTTTTCAAACACCCTATGCTTCAGCCAAACTAGATTACTGAATATTTCCTGAATATGCTTTGCAATTTCCTGCCCCTGTGTCTTTGCTCACACTATAACCTCAGTTTAGAATGCCTTCTCTACCTTCCTCCCCCACTTCTTGCCTCTACTTGACTAATTCTACCTATTTTTTAGGGCCAAAGGCAAAAGCTTACTTTTCCAGGAAGTTTTCCTTTAGCTCTCTGTTAGCCATCTGTCTTCTGAATTTAAACTGTGCCTCTCTCTATGGTTCAAGTTAACATTTTATGTTATTGTTATTATTAGTGTCCCTGTCTCCTCTCCTTAATTAAACTGTTAAGTGTTTCTAAGGCAGAGTCTGTCTTCTTCATCTCTGTAATCAAATAGCATTTAGCATAGTGCCTTGCACATAGTAGGAACTCAACAAATGTTTGTTGAAGAGAGTGAAAAATTGTCAGATACTTTAAAGAGACTGCTAAAGATATTGCAACTACCTACTGGGGGTGCTTTCCAGTAATTTATGAAATATGTTCCTGATTCAAACCAAATTAGAAATCCAGACACCTGATCTGTTTAGAAACAGAAGGAAAAAGTTGATACAATTCTCAAATTCTATGGTCCTCCTGACCCCAAAGCATTTCTAGAATGACAATGAGATACATTCTATTCTATTCTAAATGCCAACAATTCCATTCCCTAGCTGTGGCAGGCCCAGCATATTGTTTTGAATTTTAAAAGAAAAATTCTCTGCTGTTTTCATCTTCTAATTTAGCATTTGGCCCACTAAAATGAAGTGAACATAATTCAAAACAACAAATGTGTCGCTTACATAGCATTTACCTAGCATTCTGTTAAATACCCTTGGGGGGATCTGGACGTGATTCTTGTCCTTAGGGAGCTAACATAAAGACAAAACTCATACAGCCAGTCAAGAAGCATTTTTATTAAGTGCCTACTCTGTGCTAGGCATTGTGCTAAGTGATGGGGATATGAAGAAAGATAAAAGATGGCCCTTGCTCTCAAGAAGCTTACAATCTAATGAACAATCATCAAACAAAGAAGCTATAATTAAGAGTCCACATCTGTGATATGGGCCAGAATGCTGAGACAGGTCACAAAGGGGAAATGTCAGTATGGGTTTCACGTAAGCAGTGGACTTAGACCACATGGAAAGACAACTGGATGTAGCTCAGAGAGTTCCAGGGTTTGAATCCTGGCTCTCCTACTTAGTATCACTTCTCTTCTGGCCTTAGTTTTCCTCACCTATAAAATGATGGTGTTCAATTATCTAAAGTCCTTACTAATTCTATGTCTATGATTCTGCACTCCTATGAGAGGTACAGCTAGGTGATGCAGTGGATAGAGTGCTGGACCTGGAGTCAGGAAGCTTCATCTTCCCAAGTTCAAACCTGGCCTCAGGTACTTACTAGCTATGTGACCCTGGGCACACTTAACCCTGTTTGCCTCAGTTTCCTCATCTGTAAAATGAGCTGAAGGATTGTAGTATCTTTGCCAAGAAAACCTCAAATTCAAATGGGGTCACAAAGAGTCAGACATGACTGAAAAACAACTCTTATGGGAGGGGTCTTGAAAAATGAGTTAGCTTAAATTATTTTTATGATATGACTATGGTACTGATACCTAAACCAGGAAAAGTCAAAACAGAGAAATAAAATTGTAGACCAATTTCTCTAATGAATATAGACACAAAAATTTTAAACAAAATATTAGCAAATAGATTACAGCAACTTATCACATGAATAATACACTATGACCAGGTAGGATTTATACCAGGAATGCAGAGCTGGTTCAATATTAGGAAAACTATCAGCATAATTGAGCATATAAACACCAAAACTAACAGAAACCACATGATCACCTCAATAGATACAGAAAAAGCTTTTGACAAAATGCAACACCTATTCCTATTAAAAACACTAGAAAGCATAGTATAAATGGAGTCTTCCTTAAAATAATAATAGCATCTATCTAAAACCTTCAGCAAGCATATATGTAATGGGGACAGGCTAGAAGCATTTCCAATAAGATCGGGGGTGAAACAAGGATGTCCATTATCACCACTGTTATTCAATATACTGGAAATTAGCTTTAGCAATAAGAGAAGAAAAAGAAATTGAAGGCATTAGAATAGGCAAAGAAGAAATAAAGCTATCACTCTTTGCAGATGACATGATGATATATACTTAGAGAATCCTAGAGAATCAAGTAAAAAACTACTTGAAATAATAAACAACTTTAGCAAAGTTGCAGGCTATAAAATAAACCCACATAAATCATCAGCATTTCTATATATTACCAACAAAGCCCAACAGCAAGAGATAGAGAGAAATCCATTTAAACTTACTGTAGACATTATAAAATATTTAGGAGTCTACCTCCTGAAACAAACCCAGGAACTCTATGAACACAATTACAAAACACTTTTCACACAAATAAAATCAGATCTAAATAATTGGAAAAACATCAGTTGCTCATGGGTAGGCCGAGCTAATATAATAAAAATGACAATCCTACCTAAGCTAATTTACTTATTCAGTGCCATACCAATCAAACTACCAAAAAAATTTTATAGAGGAAAAAATAATAACAAGATTCATTTAAAACAAAAGGTCCAGAATATCAAAGGAACTAATGAAAAGAAATGCAGGGAAGGTCCTAGCAATTCCAGATCTTAAATTGTATTATAAAGCAGCAATCATCAAAACTGCTTGGTACTGGCTAAGAAATAGAGGTGGATCAGTGGAATAGGTTAAATATGCAAGACACAGTAGTCAATGACTATAGTAATCTATTATTTGATAAACCCAAAGACCCCAGCTTCTGATAAGAACCCACTCTTTGAAAAAAACTGCTGGGAAAACTGGAAAAGAGTATGGCAAAAGGCATAGACCCAAATCTCACACCATATACCAAAATAAAGTCAAAATGGGTTCATGACTTAGATATAAAGGCTGATACCATAAGTAAACTGGGAGAACAAGGAATAGTTTACCTATCAGATCTATGGAGAACAGAAGAATTCATGACCAAACATTACGAAAAACAAACATTACGAACATTATTAATCTGATTACATTAAATTGAACAAACAAACAAAGCCCATGCAACTAAAATCAGAAGGAAGGTAGAAAATTGGGAAAGAATTTTTACAACCAGTCTCTCTAATAAGGGCCTTATTTCTAAAATATATAGAAATTAAGACAAATTTATAAGACACAAGCCATTTCCCCAATTGATAAATGGTCAAATGATATGAACAGACTGTTCTCAGATGAAGAAATTAAAGCCATCTATAGTCATATGAAAAAATGTTCTAAATCACTATTGGTTAGAGAAAGGCAAATTAAAACAACTCTGATGTACCACATCACACCTATCAGATTGGCCAACGTGACAGAACAGGAAAATGATAAGTGTTGGAGAAGATGTGGGATAATTGGAACACTAATGCATTGTTGGTGGAGTTGTGAAATGATCCAACCATTTTGGAGAGCAATTTGGAACTATGTCCAAAGAGCTATAAAAATGTGCACACCCTTTGACCCAGCAATAGCACTTCTAGGGCTATACCCCAAAGAGATCATACAAATGGGAAAAGGACCCACATGTACAAAAATATTCATAGCAGCAATGAACAGACTGACTTCAGAAAAACCTGGAAAGACTTGTATGGTCTGATGCTGAGTGAAGTGAGCAGAACCAAGAGAACGTTGTACATAATAACAGCCATGTTGTATGATGACCAATATTGACAAACTTAACCCTTCCCAGCAATATAAGGATCTAAGACATCTCCAGAGGCCTCGTGACAGAAAATGCTATCCAAATCGAAAGAAAGAACTATGGAAGTTGAATTGCTATTTTTTTTCACTCTTCCATTGAGTTTTGTTTCCTCATTCTGATGGTTCCTCCTATTGGTTTTAATTTTTACTTACAGTACCACTAATGTGAAAATATGTTTAATAGGAATGTAAATGTATAGCCTATATCAGATTGTGTGCTGTCTTGGGGAGGGTGGTGGGGAGGAAGGGGGAGAAAAATTTGAAACTCAATGGCATATAGAAGTGATTATTGATAAATCAAACTAAATTAATAAAAAAAGGGGGAAAAAAGAAAAATGAGTTGGCTTTAGACAGGAAATTCAAGATAAGGAAGGCAATTCCTGTCTAGGCCAAGGAAGGAATGAGCATGAAAGCATGAGAATAAGACAATAAAGAGGCTTCATTTATTAGTTCAGAAGATACATGCTGTTAGGGGATAAGATGAACCGTTTTCTTTGTACAATTCTCCTTTCCATGGCTTTGTTAGCATCAGAGAATATTGTTTGGTTCTCTCTATATTGATGGTTGGAGGAAAAATGGGCAACAAATTTATCTCTTAGTAAGCCTGTTTGCTCATCTATAAAGGGGATGATTGGTTGTAGGATAGGTTAGTACACTCAGAGTGATTTATCAAATTCTTTGGAAGTGTATGTGTGATGGCCTTTACTAGAATCAACTCCCAAACATTATAGTGTCCTATTGTTGGTTGAAAATAATTTTGTGTCCTTTCCTTATACAGCTAAATTACCTTTTCCCCCCTCCACAGCTGAAATACTGTGACTTTAATATAACTACATCACAGGAAAAGTCATAAGAAAGCAACTCATGAAATAGAAAACTACTTATCAGAACTCTGGCAGTAATTACGAATCTCTCTGAATGGCTAATCTTGGTACAGATTTTCTATGTAGATGGAAACGTACTTGAGGATTTTCTAGGCCTGTTGCTGATAGACAATTCTAGGACTTGAATAAACAATCTTTGTACCTTAGTTTCTACAGGGCCCTTGTGTGAGTTGATAATTATATTGGAGAGGCAACAAAATATATGAAAAGATCATTGTATTTGGCTTCCAAAGAGACTAGCTGAATATAACTATGTGACCCTGGGCAAGTTTTGTAGTTCTCAGTTTCTTGATCTATAAAAATAGGATAATAGTCTTTGCCCCACCTATGCCATAGTTGCAGTGGTGAGGAAAGGGCTTTGTAAACCTTAAAGTGTCATAAAAATCTGTAATGGCCATGCCATAAATATAACAAACATTAGAATGCTGTTATGTGCAGGGCATTGTGCCCAATGGGGGAGTGTGCATAGAGACAATAATAGTAACAACAGGGGAAGGAGAAGGAAATAGGCATTTATAGAGCCCAAACCAGGCCAGGCACTGGCTAAATGCTTTTTATGAAAAACAAATCTTATCTCATTTTAGCCTCACAAAAATCCTGGGATGTAGGTGTTATTATCATCCCTATTTTACAGTTAAGGAAATTGAGACAGAGAGGTTAAATGACTTGGCCAACATCACATAGCTAGTGAATGTCTCAGGTCAGATTTTAATTCAGATCTTCTGACTCTAGGTCTACAGCTGCCTCAATAATAATGCTGCCAACAACAACAATGGTTGGCATTCATGGCACTTTAAAGTAGGAAGTCAATAAAGTGGTAGGATTTTTTTGTTTTGTTTGGTTTTTTTGAACAACAGCAAGGTGACACTGTGAATAGTGTGCTGAACTTGAAGTCAGGAAAATCTGACTTTACTTCCTGCTTCAGATACTTTTTTAGCTGTGTGACTGTGGGAAAGTCACTTAACTTCTTCCAGCCTCAGTTTTCTCACATGTAAAATAATGAAAATAAAAGGAACCACCTATTTCAAATGAAATAACACATAAAACACTTTGCAAACTTCAGACTGCTATATAAATAGTAACTAACTACAGGAGTGGCATAATAGGACGAATAAATTAGGAAGATCAGAATTCAGGCAGTAATGTGGAGGGTGGATCAGAGAAGAAATAGACTGGAAACAGGAAGACAAATTAGGAGACCAATATAATAGTCCAGGCAAGAGGTGCTAAGGGTCTGAACTAGGGTGTCGGTAGCATGTATGAAGAGGAAAGGCCATTTCTAATAGAGGGAAGGTAAAACTGGCACAGATTAGCAACTGTGTGTAGAGGGTAGGTAAGGGTAGGTAGGAAAATGAACCTGAGTGACTGGTTTAATGATGAAAAGAAATAAAGAAATTAGAGAAAGGGGAAGGCTTTTTTGTTTTCACTTTTTGGAAGTGGTGTTTGAGGGGCTTAGTGTAAAGTATTATCCCTTTAATAGATGAGCAGCTTTGTCACTGAAAGGGAGAAAAACTGAAATCTCCCTCCATCCAAAAAAAAAAAACCCCAACCCAAAACCAAAAACAACTTCTGTGTAAAGAAAAAGGATTAAATGAACTTATGAATGATGTAAAGTATAGTCTCTTTCATATATGATCAGTTTGGTAGCCAAAAGAGAAAGAAAAAGAACAGAAGGCTACTCTGGAGCTGGTGTTCTGGGGCAAGTTTTGATCTGAGCATATAGATTGAGGAGTCATCTGGAGAGGGAATATTTGAAGTCATCAAACTATATGAGAATGTCAAGAGACACCATATAGCCAACCAGTGGTGTCAAACTCAAATAGAAACAGAGGCCACTAATTCATGCATGAAGATTCCCGAAGATCAAATATTGACTTGATTTTAAAAAGTGATATTATCTATATTTTATTGTGTTTTTATTTTGTTAAGTACATTTTAATATGGTTCAGGCCAGATTCTGGAAATGTTGTGGGATGCCTAGGCAGGCCATGCGTTTGACACTGCTGGTGTATACTATTCTGGATTGTATTTCTTCCTGCCTCAAGAAACTTGCTCCCATTTTCAGCAATTCCCTATTTAGAGACATGAAATCTGTCTTTGTTGGCTCCACTCCTACCATGAAATAGGACCAATTTTTTTTGGGAGGGGTAGTGTTCTAGAAAATATTTTATTTGACCATACTGCTCTTTCATTCAATTTCTTTCTTTCCCATCTTTCATAACCAATCCCTACAAGCTACTTCCATCACTCTCCACTCCCCTTCACACACCCTGCCCCCAGGTCCTCCATTATTAACCCTTTGAGATCAGCTATTATGTCATAATGAACAATGTTTTATTTCTTTCTTCTACAAAAAATCTACTTTGGTATTTCCTTTCTCTTCAGTTATCATCCACCCTTAATGGATCACAGCTCAATGTACCCTCCTGGGTTTCTCTATCTCTTTTACCAGTTAACTATCTCCTTCCTTCTCTCTACTTTTTCCTTTTTTGGCTCAACCCTTGGCTTTTTGCTCTCCTTTCATTTACTGATCCCATCTGCAACTTATCCATAAAAACCAGGTTCAATGCCTACCTCAGCTGGAGGAGAAGAAAGACTGCTGCACTTGACCAGAAGGGTCTTGGCCTTCCAGATATTTAGCTTGCTAACCTTCTCTGTCCTACTTCCTCTGCCCTTATGTATTGAAGGATGTGACTGAGATATAAATTAAAGGACTTTCTGGCAAGAAATTTCCCCTTGATGAAGCTTCTTTACAACTTTTACTTTGCCTCACTTTTTGTGACTTCCAGGAGGTTTGGCATACTTTCAACCTTTAGTCCATGATACTGTCAAGCAGTATTAAGTCTTATAATTTCCTAATCTCACAATTTAGATCCTAAACTCTTATACAGCCCTCTATTAACCAATCAACCAGCTTTCATTAAGTGTCTAACATGGGCCATTTCTTATTTTGCCTTGGAAATTTCTTCTTGAGCACTCATAACATATCTATAGTTTAGGATCTTATTACCTTACCAATTATAAACTTGGTTTTTACTGTTATATTTTAAAAATCATCTTATCTTAGTTATAGTATGTTTTGTTCTTAGTTCTTTTATTGTATTAGAATGTTGTTGTTTCTACCTCACAGTAGTAATTTGTTTTATCTTATTTTTTCATATTTTATTTTTTATAAAAAGCTCTTGTTTTCAGTGCTTTTATGTTTGTAACTCTTTTGTAAGGTTTTAAGACATTATTAACTTTTAGTTTGAATGTTTTCCAAATTACTTTTTGATTTATCTTGTACTTGTTTTTGATACCCACTCTCTTACTGTTAAAAACAAAATAAAACAGAACAAACCACTGTAGGGAGTCCTAATTAGTCAAAAGTTAAATCATATTATAGCTCTCCAAATTTTTCCTCAAATAACAAAGACTGCCCTACTTCTATCAAACAGACATGGTTGACTAAATGTGAAGGAGGCATCCTGAGTTCAAGATGAGTATATAGAGAATGTCATTAACTAAGGCACTCCCAGAGGCTTCATTGAAAACTTTGATTAATTAGACTAAGGCCTGGATATTGGTACTTGTGACAAACTCTTTTTGTATTGTAGCACAATCTCTTTAATTATAAAAAATTTAATTTATTGCAGATTATATTTAGCCTATCACCATTCAATTAACCATGCTAGCAGGATAGGACTTAATTTAATCAAACCTCCTTCAGGTAAGATGACTCATCTAAAATAGAAGGATGAAAGGAAATTAAAGACCACCTACTTGGCCCCCAGAAAATATGAGGCAGCATGAGTTTGACACAGTGAGTAATGATTGGCAGGGCATTTATAATGTTTCTAATCCTGTTTCTTCACCTATTAAGACAGGATAACAAAACTCACAATTCAATCCAATCAAGCACCCACTAGGTGCAAGACATTAGTGATAGAATGACAAAAAATAATCTAAATGTGACCTGGGCTTTATGGACTTCACATTCTATTGTTTACTTCTTGGGGTTATAGTGAAGAAGGTGCTTTGTAAAATATAAAAAGTCATAGACATGAGAGCTACTATAATACTGATGCCAAATCCACTGATCATTTTTAGTTGTCATCTTTGACCTCTCTGCTGCTTTGGGTACTACTGACCTGCTCCTTTATCCTGGACTCTCCATCATTCCTTTGCTTCATAACAATGCTCTGTGTTGCTGCTTTTCCAACCTGTTTGGGCACTCCACATTTTCCTTTGATGGATAATTATTTTCTTTCCCTAGAGTTGGGATGTTCTTTAGGGTGCTGCTCTGAGCCCCTTTGTCTTCTATCTCCATATTCCTATTCTTGGTGATCTAATCAGCTCAAGTATCATTTCTATGCATATGATTCCCAAAGTCCCTCTCCTGAACTGCAATCATATATTCCTAACTTCTTGCTAGTGATTAACATCTGATTTTAACTTCACAATACTTTTCACAATTTCATAATTTAAACTGTCAACATCACTGGGTTACTGAATGGCCTCCTACATGATAGACCTTTTTCTAGTCTCCTCCTTCTGTAATCCATCCTTTGATGAATCAATCAATTAACAAGTATTTATTAAGTGTCTACCATATGACAAGTACAATGCTAGGCTCTGGCAATATAAGTACAAAGAAGGAAACAAGCCCTACCTGCAAGGAACATATGTTCTCCAGAAGGCAAGGAATTAAGGAAGTCACTCCCATAGTAAAAAAAAAAAATCATTGGTGGCTACCCATTGTCTACATGATAAAACATTGTCAACATAAGTGATACCTAGAATATTTTCTTCTTGTCTCCTTATCTGAGAAAAGTCTGCCCAAAGGAATATAAATTTCTTGAAATGGAGCTTTGAGAAGCTAGACTTTGATGAAGCCCATTCAGATTCAAATGGTGCTACTTGGTTGCGCTTTGAGCCCAGATCGCTTTGGTTCTCACTATTGGTCCATAATGGGTCCAAGTCCAAGGCTGTTGGTTATTGTTTGGGTTTTATGGCTCAGAATGAATGTAAATATCAATTGTTTGTGTTCTGGCCAGAAACCCTGTGGGTCTTCCCCTCGCAGATTGAGATATATATATATATATATTTATATATATATATATAGGCTAGGTAAAAGAGGCCATTTTTTTGCCTCATTTCTTACCTAGTCTTAGTCACTGGACAGATGTTGCATCAGACAAACTGAGACCTAGGAAAGGTATGGTGTAAAAAGGCGAAGGTCTCCCACTGCATCCAGGGCCATCTCCAGTCATTCTGATCCATGTCTTGCCACTGGACCCAGATAGCTCTGGAAGAGAGAGGGAGGCTGGTGCCTTTGCACAGCTCTTCCTCACTTAAATCCAATTTACTTGCAAGTCAAGGCATTGTCTTCCTGATGTAGTTGGTCCTCTTCAAGAACAAAGGACAAACGACAACAATCTTCAAGGTTTAGCTCAGGTAAGACCTCTTAAGGAAAGCCTCCCTATCATTAATGATTCTCACTCTTCAATTTTCCCTGTCTTACACTTCCTAGTGTACAAATTTAATTCCTTCCCTTTAGTAGAATATAACTTCTTTGAGGGTAGGGACTATTTCCTTTTTGTATGTTTTATCCCCAGTATCTAGTCCAAGGCTTTGCACAGAGTAGGTACTTAATAAATGTTTGTTGAATTGAACAGAAGGCTGAATTTGGGAAGTGAACAGTTATGTAAGAAGGTTGCATCTGAGAATGGGATTTACATTTCTGCATTACTGCTTCAAAGATAAGAATGACAAGTCTATGGCCAGAGATGGAGTGCACATTACTAAGTAAGAATGTATTTGCCTTATAGTCTTAGAAAGCTAATCAAAAGGGTTTAAATTGAAAAGGAAGGATGAAGGGGAAAATCTTTTTTACATTTATTCATGAAGTTAGTTACCAGATAAAGAATAGTTACAGTAAAATGTAAAAAAACAAAAATAGGAACTAAGATACTCCAGAGTTGAGTTCAAAATTCAAGAAAAGAGACAGTTGTAAAATGTATAAGTTCTCCAATGTTATACATAGATGCACAAAGTAGAGGCAACAAGTGAGAACTAGAGATCCTAATACAAGAAGGCAAATTTGGCTTCACAGATGCTATTAATGAAATTTGGTGGGCCATGCCCCATGACTTGAATATGGCCCTAATTGGGTAAAGTTTATTCAAAAGAATTAGATTTCATTAAAGTTGAGATGGGGTGGGTGCTGATGGTGGTGAGAATCATATAAAGTAAACAAAGTCATGGGGAAGTGCAGGAAACCCAGGGAGAAAACACAGTGGAATGCAACAGGATAAAGACCAACAGAGACAGAACCAAAGTGATTTTGTCATTAAAGTATACCACCTAGCCCCTGAATAGACATGAAAGATAGTCAAAGAGTTGGCAAAATATCATCAGCTTGTCCCAGTGGCATGATTTAGTCACAGTGGGGAGATCCAATGACCTGGAGATCAGAGTTTTCTCACTGCCAAAAGTAGTGAAACATTTTCTGACATGACAATGATAATTTCTTATTCCAAAATGCAGAAGAATCAACAAAGGGAAATTCTTTTCTCTATTGTCTTCATAGATATACATCACCTCATGTTTATACTAATGTAGCAGGATAGCAATAAATAAACCTGGAGTTTCCAAGTTGCTTGCAAGCTTACTGCATAGTCTGATTCTTGACAATAGGAAAGAACTTTCTGAAGGGAAAGTGATGAGGATCTTAAGCGGGAAATAACCACGTCCAGTTAGAGTCTGTGATAGAGGAGAGGAAAGCTGGACAGTCTTAACATGAAACTTGGATTTTGAGAAAGCAGATTTCAAAGAGTTCAGGGAAAGAGTAAGTTGGATCCCTATGTCTCATGGACTAAAATTCTATAGGGTAAGTCAGCTCAAGAGGGATAAGACATTGTCAGAGATACAAAGATAAATTATTTCACTGAGGCAGAAAAAAAGAGAATTGTGTGAAGAGATCAGTCTGAGTATACATGTCACTCCATGGCCAATTGAAATTTTAAACACATTCAGAAGACTGAAGCAAAGCCAGGAAATGGAGGATGGAGTCATGGTACTAGAAGAATAATGACAGAAGTGTTAAGGCTCCAAATGAGCTAAGATTGGTGAGGCCAGTTACAAGGTGATTTAAAATTTAAAATTTAAAAAATTTATTGGGGGTCAGCTTCCAGGAGCCAAGATGGTGGAATGAAAAGATAGTCACTCTCACTCTCCCCTATCAACCTCTGAAAACCCAGAAAATATCACCCCTAGAAAAAAACCCTGGAACACCTGAACAAGAAGAAAGATGAGGAGCAGCAGTGTAGCAGCCCAGCAAAGGTCTCCCAGTGCCTCAGCAAAAATAAGGGAGGCAGAACTACAAGGGCCCCAGGAGATAAGTACCCTGTGGCATTCATCTGAAAGGAGGTGAAGAAAACAAGCTAAAGGCTTCCTAAAGCCCTGGCCTTGCTGATTCCAACCCAACACCAGGTGAGCTGTAGGAGCCCTGAAGCCTCCAATTGCGAAGAAATCCTGAAGCCCAGGTGGTAGAGCAGGCAAACACCAACACCTGGACCACTGAGTGCCTCAGTGAGGGGGGGAACCGGTGGAAACCAGCTCAGAAAACCACCAGAGTCTCGCACTCACCGCAAAGGAATCTCCCAGTGCATTAGCAGAAATGAGGGAGACAACACTGCAGGGGCCCCAGGCAGATAAACACCCTGCAGCACCCATCTAAAAGGAGCTGAAGAAAGCTAAAGGAAAGGAAAAGCAGGCAACCTAGAATTGCCTGAAAGTTCCAGCCTTGCTGATTCCAGCCCAACAAGGTAAGCTGCCAGAAACCTACAGCCTCCAATTGCCAGCATAAGAGGCCCCAGCACACAAAGCCAGTGACCAAGACCTAGGCTCCCAACACAAGAAGCTTGGGTCAGTACCTCTGTTCCCCAGCAGGAGAGCTCAATCTCTTTAAAGGCCAGGGAATAAAGAAACACCATGAGTAAAAAGAAACATACCATAGATTCATATTATGAGAAGAGTGAAGATCAAGACAGAAATTCTGAAGAGGACAACATTGTCAACAAACCCACATCTGCAACAACAAAAGGGAATATGAACTGGTCTGAAGCCCAAAAAGCCTTCTTAGAAGAGCTCAAGAAGGATTTTAATAGTCAAATGAGAGAGGTAGAAGAGTCCTTCAAAAATACAATTGGCCAATTGGAAAAAAAATACACTGAAGAAAACAAGTCCCTAAAAAACACAATTGGCCAATTGAAGAAGGAAGTACAAAAACTAACAGAAGAAAACAATCTGTTAAAAACTAGAATTGGACAAATGGAAACTAATGTCTCTATGAGAGAGCAAGAATCAGTCAAACAGAAACAAAAAAATGAAAAAATAGATGAAAATGTAAAATACCTCATCAGTAAAACAACCGACCTGGAAAATCGACTCAGGAGAGACAATTTAAAAATTATTGGACTACCTGAAAATCATGATGAAAAAAAGAGCCTGGACAGTATCTTTCAGGAAATCATAAAGGAAAACTGCCCAGAAGTCCTAGAACCAGAAGGGAAAATAACCATAGAAAGAATCCACCGATCACCACCTGAAAGAGATCCCAAATTGACAACCAAGGAATATAATAGCAAAATTCCAAAATTACCAGATGAAAGAGAAGGTGCTGCAAGCAGCCAGAAAGAAACAATTTAAATATCATGGAACCACAGTCAGGATTACACAGGACCTTGCAGCTTCTACATTAAAAGACCGCAGGGCATGGAACATGATATTCCATAAGGCAAAGGAGCTTGGAATGCAGCCAAGGATCAATTACCCAGCAAAAATGAGCATCATTTTTCAAGGGAGGAGGTGGATATTCAATGAAATAGGAGACTTCCAAACTTTCCTGATAAAAACACCAGAGCTCAACAAAAAATTTGATCTTCAAGTACAGGACTCAAGAAGGACTTAAAAAGGTAAATGGGACAGAAAGATACAATATGTTGTTAATAAGGGGGGGCTGTTTAAACCCCTACAAGGGAATATGAGACTTGCAACCCTTGAGAACTGTATTGTTATTACACCTTGTTAAAGGAGTATACATAAAGAGGGTGGATATTAGTTGACTTTGATGTAATGATAAAAAAAAATCTAATCAAGTGGGTTAAATGGATCCAAATAAGTGGATCAATCTGATCTTAGAAAATGTACTGAGAAAGGAGGAGGCAGACAAGGGTAAATTACATTACAGGAAAAGACACAAAATCCTATTACAGCAGAGGGAAAGAAGGGGGGGAGCATTGTTTGAACCTTACTCTCATCAGATTTGGCTCAAGAAGGGCATAATATAATCAGTTAGGTATAGAAATCTAACTTGCCCTATAGGCAGTAGGAGGGAAAAGGGGAAAGAAAAGGGAGGGGAGAAAGAAAAAGGAGGGGGGAAAGAAGGGAGGGAAGCAGCAGTAAGACTAAAGGGGAAGAAAAGGGAAAGGGATAATAAAAGGGGAAGGGACTGAAGGAGGCAGTGGTCAAAAGCAAAACACTAGTGAAGGGGAAAGGAAAAAGGAGAAAGAAAAGCATAAATGGGGAAAAGGATGGAGAAAAAGACACAGATAGTAATCATAACTGTGAATGTGAATGGGATGAACTCTCCCATAAAATGGAAGAATGGCAATATGTTGTTTACAGGAAACACATTTGAAAAAGAGTGACACATACAGGGTAAAGGTAAAAGGCTGGAGCAGAATATATTATGCTCAGCTGAAGTAAAAAAAGCAGGGGTAGCAATCCTGATCTCAGACAAAGCAAAAGCAAAAATAGATCTAATCAAAAGAGATAAGGAAGGAAACTACATCCTGCTAAAAGGCACCATAGACAATGAAGTAATATCATTACTAAACATATATGCACCAAATGGTATAGCATCCAAATTCTTACAGGAGAAGTTCAGGGAGTTACAGGAAGAAATAGACAGCAAAACTATACTAGTGGGGGACCTGAACCTCCCCCTCTCGGCACTAGATAAGTCTAACCACAAAATAAACAAGAAAGAAGTTAAGGAGGTGAATAGAACATTAGAAAAGTTAGGTATGATAGACCTCTGGAGAAAACTGAATGGGGATAGAAAGGAATATACTTTTTTCTCGCAGTACATGGCAACATACACAAAAACTGACCATGTACTAGGGAATGAAAAAAAACCTTCACAATCCAAGCAGAAAGGCAGAAATATTAAATGCATCCTTTTCAGATAATGATGCAATAAAAATTATATGTAATAAAGGGCCATGGAAAGATAGACTAAAAAATAATTGGAAACTAAATAATCTAATCCTAAAAAATGATTGGGTCAAACAACAAATCATAGAAACAATCAATAATTTCATTCAAGAGAATGACAATAATGAGACAACATACCAAAACCTATGGGATGCAGCGAAAGCAGTTCTTAGGGGAAGTTTTATATCTCTAAATGCTTACATAAATAAAATAGAAAAAGAGGAGATTAATGAATTGGGCATACAACTAAAAAAACTAGAAAAAGAACAAATTAAAAATCCTCAACTAAACACCAAATTAGAAATATTGAAAACCAAAGGAAAAATTAATAAAATTGAAATTAAGAAAACTATTGAACTAATAAATAAAACTAAGAGCTGGTTTTATGAAAAAACCAATAAAATAGATAAACCTTTGGTTAATTTAATTAAAAAAAGAAAGAAGAAAACCAAATTACTAGTATCAAGAATGAAAAGGGTGAAGCTACCACCAAGGAAGAGGAAATTAAAACAATAATTAGGAATTATTTTGCCCAACTATATGCCAACAAATTTGACAATCTTAGTGAAATGGATACATATTTACAAAAATATAAATTGCCCAGATTAACCGAAGAGGAAGTAAAATACTTAAATAACCCCATCTCAGAAAAAGAAATTGAACAAGCCATTGATGAACTCCCTAGGAAAAAATCTCCAGGGCCAGATGGATTTACATGCGAATTCTATCAAACATTTAAAGAACAATTAATTCCAATACTATATAGACTATTTGAGAAAATAGGTGAAGAAGGAGTCTTAAGAAATTCTTTTTATGATACAAATGTGGTGCTGATACCTAAACCAGGAAGAGTCAAAATAGAGAAAGAAAATTATAGACCAATTTCTCTAATGAATATAGATGCAAAAATTTTAAACAAAATACTAGCAAGTAGATTGCAGCAACTTATCACAAGAATAATACACTATGACCAGGTAGGATTTATACCAGGAATGCAGGGTTGGTTCAATATTAGGAAAACTATCAGCATCATTGAGCATATCAACACAAAACCAACAGAAACCACATGATCATCTCAATAGATGCAGAAAAAGCTTTTGATAAAATACAACACCCATTCCTATTAAAAACACTAGAAAGCATAGGTAAAATGGAGTCTTCCTTAAAATAATAAATAGCATCTATCTAAAACCTTCAGCAAGCATTATATGTAATGGGGACAGGCTAG
Source organism: Phascolarctos cinereus (assembly GCF_003287225.1). Classification (NCBI taxonomy): domain Eukaryota; kingdom Metazoa; phylum Chordata; class Mammalia; order Diprotodontia; family Phascolarctidae; genus Phascolarctos; species Phascolarctos cinereus. The sequence continues at coordinate 228,082,191 of NW_027556098.1, read as the reverse complement.
AAGCATTTCCAATAAGATCGGGGGTAAAACAAGGATGTCCATTATCACCACTGTTATTCAATATTGTACTGGAAACCTTAGCTTTAGCAATAAGAGAAGAAAAAGAAATTGAAGGCATTAGAATAGGCAAAGAAGAAACAAAGCTATCACTCTTTGCAGATGACATGATGATATACTTAGAGAATCCTAGAAAATCAAGTTAAAAACTACTTGAAATAATAAACAACTTTAGCAAGGGTGCAGGCTATAAAATAAACCCACATAAATCATTAGCATTTCTATATATTACCAACAAAGCCCAACAGCAAGAGATAGAAAGAGAAATTCCATTTAAACTTACTGTAGACATTATAAAATATTTAGGAGTCTACCTCCTGAAACAAACCCAGGAACTCTATGAACACAATTACAAAACACTTTTCACACAAATAAAATCAGATCTAAATAATTGGAAAAACATCAGTTGCTCATGGGTAGGCCGAGCTAATATAATAAAAATGACAATCCTACCTAAGCTAATTTACTTATTCAGTGCCATACCAATCAAACTACCAAAAATTATTTTATAGAGTTAGAAAAAATAATAACAAGATTCATTTGGAAAAACAAAAGGTCCAGAATATCAAAGGAACTAATGAAAAGAAATGCAGGGGAAGGTGGCCTAGCAATTCCAGATCTTAAATTGTATTATAAAGCAGCAATCATCAAAACTGCTTGGTACTGGCTAAGAAATAGGGAGGTGGATCAGTGGAATAGGTTAAATATGCAAGACACAGTAGTCAATGACTATAGTAATCTATTATTTGATAAACCCAAAGACCCCAGCTTCTGGGATAAGAACCCACTCTTTGAAAAAAACTGCTGGGAAAACTGGAAAAGAGTATGGCAGAAACTAGGCATAGACCCAAATCTCACACCATATACCAAAATAAAGTCAAAATGGGTTCATGACTTAGATATAAAGGCTGATACCATAAGTAAACTGGGAGAACAAGGAATAGTTTACCTATCAGATCTATGGAGAACAGAAGAATTCATGACCAAACAGGAGATAGAGAACATTATGAAAAGCAAAATGGATAATTTTGATTACATTAAATTGAAAAGTTTTTGCACAAACAAAGCCAATGCAACTAAGATTAGAAGGAAGGTAGAAAATTGGGAAAGAATTTTTACAACCAGTCTCTCTGATAAAGGCCTCATTTCTAAAATATATAGAGAATTAAGACAAATTTATAAGAACAAAGCCATTCCCCAATTGATAAATGGTCAAAGGATATGAACAGACAGTTCTCAGATGAAGAAATTAAAGCCATCTATAGTCATATGAAAAAATGCTCTAAATCATTATTGATTAGAGAAATGCAAATCAAAACAACTCTGAGGTACCACATCACACCTATCAGATTGGCCAACATGACAAAACAGGAAAATGATAAATGTTGGAGAAGATGTGGGAAAATTGGAACACTAATACATTGTTGGTGGAGTTGTGAAATGATCCAACCATTTTGGAGAACAATTTGGAACTATGCCCAAAGGGCTACAAAAATGTGCATACCCTTTGATCCAGCAATAGCACTTCTAGGGCTATATCCCAAAGAGATCAAACAAATGGGAAAAGGACCCACATGTACAAAAATATTCATAGCAGCTCTTTTTGTGGTGGCAAAGAATTGGAAATTGAGAGGATGCCCATCAATTGGGGAATGGCTGAGCAAGTTGTGGTATATGAATGTAATGGAATACTATTGTGCTATAAGAAATGATGAACAGGCTGACTTCAGAAAAACCTGGAAAGACTTATGTGGTCTGATGCTGAGTGAAGTGAGCAGAACCAAGAGGACTTTGTATACAATAACATCCACGTTATGCAATGACTAATATTGTTAAACTGAACCCTTCTCAGCATTACAGGATCTAAGACATCTCCAGAGGCCTCGGATGGAAAATGCTGTCCACATCCAAAGAAAGAACTATGGAAGTCGAATCACCATCACTTATTTTTACATTCTGTTGAGTTTTGTTCCATCTTTCTGATGGTTCCTCCTGTTGGTTTTAATTTTTACTTACAACTTCACTAATGTGAAAATATGTTTAATGGGTATGTAAATGTAAAGCCTATATCAGATTGTGCACCGTCTTGGGGAGGGTGGGGAGGGAGGAAAAGGGAGAAAAATTTTCAACTCAAAAGCATACAGAAAAAATTTAAAAAAAAATATTGGGTAAAAGAAAATGATCAAAGGAGAAGACCACTACTGAGGAGGGATGCAAAGATAAAAATTATTAACAAGGAAGGTACAACTGCCTCATTCTTACATTATTTATAGTTTCTTTGTCAAGGAGAATATTCATTGGAATGGAAAGCACAGTACAAAGATAAGTAATAGAGAGTTGATACCCAAGAAAAGTGAGGAAATAGTAAGAGAGCATCTAGTAGCTCTAAATTAATTCAAATTACCTGGCCCACGTTTGAGTGCAGAAGAAACTGGCAAATGTGAGTTTTGCACACTGTTAGTGATATGAGAAAGATTATGGATGGAAGAGTTATCATAGGATTAGAGAAGGACAAATGTCATAGTGATTCAAAAACAAAAAAGAAAAAAGAATGGAATCTGTTGACTGGTTTATACTAGTGAATTAAAATTTGAGTCTTGGGAAATTCTAGAATTTATTATTAAAGTGCTCAGTAGTGGGGAAGCTGGAGGATGGTACAGTGGATATAGCACTGGTTCTAGAGTCAGGAAGATCTGAGTTCAAATCTGGTTTCATACACTTACTAGCTTGTGTAACCCCAGGCAAGTCACTTAAACTGCCTCATTTCCTTCATTTGTAAAATTGGGGTAATAATAGTATTCAGAGTTATTGTAAGGATCAAATAAGATAATGTTTGTAAAGCACTTAGCACAGTGCCTAGCACATAGTAGGTACCATATAAATATTAGATATTTTTATTATCTTAATTATTATTTAGTAAAGGATGATCAAAATTAGCTTGAATAGCTTCAAGAACAGGTCATGCCTTACTAATCTTATTTCCCTTTTTTGAAAAGGTTACTGTATTGATATGCTACAGATGTAGCTTACCTTAGGGAATACTATAGATATTGTTTACCTATATTTTAGCAAAATGTATGATAATTTCTCCTGTTGTTGTATTAAAAATGAAAAAAAAATGTGGCCTAGATGATAGTACCATTCAATGGAATTAGAACTGCTTGAATAGAAGGCATAAGGTACCACATTAATGATTCAATGTTAACTTGCAAGGAGGTATTCAGTCAAGTACCCTAGAGATTTTTCCTGGAATGTTGAATATTTATTACTAGTGACTTGCATACAGGTAGAGAGGACAGAGTGGGGTTTGCTGGAAGAAGCTCATATTGTTGATTATTAAGGTCTCCATGTGAGGTTTTACACCACGGAAACTGGAAGGCTACAAATAAGGGCTTGGTTTGTTGTTTTACTGATTGTCTAGACTTAAGAATGTGATGGAGAAAATATTAATGCGGATTAAGCTTTAAAGTATTTCTTGCATATATGTTTTTCCAGAGAGTCATTTGCTAAGCATTTACTGTCATATCTCTGTAATAATGGCATCCTTATAGTCTTACAAATGACACAAATCTGGAAGGGATGGATAACACACTGGATGATGGTCAGGGCCTACAACTATCTTGACAGGGTAGAACATTGGGCTGGATTATTGGGAGAATGGTTTTTAGAAGTATTCAGAGTAAGAACAGGTAGGATCCTTATGTCCCATGGAATACAATTCTATAGAGGACGTCAACTCAGGAAGGATAGGAAGCTGTCAAGGATGAAAATTCTCAGCTCACCAACTTCCTGTCTTGTTATTTCCCAGCACAGATGCTAGATTCTTAACAAGCAAATCATCTGACATTTTCTCAAACATATTTAATCCCTTAACAGGAAAAGAAACCATTTTAATCAGATTAGCTCTTAAGAATCAGCACTCAAACAACTTAGAAACTCCAAATTTATTTCAATTGTTTAAACATGATATGATGAATGTCTGAAAACAGATGGACCAAAAGCACTTGGTAATGAAAGAACTGACAGAATTTGGTGATAGCTTAGAGATGGTTGGATCTGGTAAGGAGTTAGATATGGGGATCTACTCTGATGATTCAGCCTGAAGAACTAAAACCCCAGGAATTTACCTTATATCTTGTCAGAAACCAGTTATCAACACTCATAAGCAAGGACAAAACAATTTACTGTGTTTAACAATTTGAAACAGGTGCTTAAAATTGGAAATTGCTAATTAATATTTGAAATCTCCAACTTAAAAAATGCTTTATATCAGTTAATACAGCCTAAACACCTAGAATGCACTTGGCAATGCTAAAATTTTAGATTCGGTCAATATTTGAAACCATTTATCCATCTTTAGGGACTATCTTGAAAAATCTTGAAAACTTGCTACATTGGATTATAGATTTAAAAGTCAGAATTAGTATTGGCTTTTCAGGACCTGTGGAAAATACTACTGGGAGAGGATGACTTCCAAATTAACCTTTCCGGGCTTGATCTCTCATTTTTTTTTTTAGTTCCTGTCAATCAAAGTGATCATGTCCAATTTGAACTTGTGATAGAGAGGAAATATATAAGTAGGGCAGGGCAAGCAGAGCTTTGTCCCAGGGAAGCAAATTTAGAGAATATAATTTAGAGAATGCTTACAGCATTATTTTGCATTATACTTCTTTCCCCTGGCAGCTGTACATTTTCTCAAATATTCTTAAATCTTCTCCTCTATGCATACATATAATATCTATCTGTCTGTCTATCTATCTATCTATCTATCTATCTATCTATCTACATATGTAATATCTATATATCTGGTTATTATCTATCATTTATTGATATTCTCCATTTTAAAAACTAGATTGTAAGCTACTTCAAGGCTCTAAATACAATAGATGCTTAAAAAATTTTGGGAAATAACTAGAGTACAATTAAGCATGTGATAAAATAGTATATTTAATCATAATTCTTGGGTAATTAAATCTCTAGTGTATACATTCACATCAAGCCTTAAAGTCTCTTGAAGAGCTTATTAAGCATATAAAAGCTTTAAATTTATTTTTTAAAACAAAATTGAATCTGAATTTCTTTACCTTTGTTTTGTTTTTGTTTGTGCTTTTTGCTAGGCAATGGGGTGACTTGCTTAGGGTCACACAGCTAGTAAGTGTCAAGTGTCTGAGGCCGAATTTGAACTCAGGGCCTCCTGACTCCAGGTCCGGTGCTCTATCCATTATGTCACTTAGCTGCTCCCATATTATTTTGTTTTGTTTTGTTTTTGCTTTCTTTACCTTTGAATGGAAACATATATTATAGCTGTGGAGATCAAATATATGTGCACTGTAAATCTGTCTTTTATGGTGAAAATTCACAGAAATACCAAAGGATAAAATTGCTTCTAAAGGGTATTATTTCTCCTGCCCGTTCTCATGTGTGTCTTTTTAAAGAGTATCCAGTGTAATTTCTCTCCTGAGATGGTTTGCTATTCTATTTCTGCAAAATGAGAACATTCTGTTCTATTCATTCTCCCACTTACTTTTAGAAACTGCATAAAAAAAAGCTTAAATTAAACTCCTAATGCAATTAACTGTCATTCCTAGGCATAGTGATCAAATATACAATGCTCCTGTGTCTGCTGCTCCCTGGAGTTATGCAATCTGATCATCGCAACCACATATGCATTCATTTAAAATATCATGGTGGAGGGGGTGTGATTTGGAGAAGGTTTGGTACTGCCTTTATCTGACAGTCTGTTGGGTTGTAACTGTGCAAATCAATGAATAAGAGGACTGGGTCACCAGAGTACCATGTAAAAATGTAACAGAATGGTGTCTTGGCACTTTGTTATTAACATCAGACTTTAAAATTTACGATCACCAGGAACTATTTGATTTCCAAATCTTTAACTCTAAATATCCTAATGAACCACAATAATTATCATCTCTGAAGTAGTCAGACCAGTGCTTTTGGATGATTCGTTTGGAAGCCGTGTGGAAGATAGAATGAAGAAGTGAAAGATGAGAGATGGGAAGAGGGAACCAGGAGGCTACTGCCATAGTCCAGGCAAGAGATGACCACAGCCTGAAACAGGGTGACCTTCATGTGACTGGAGGGAAGGGAGCTAAGATTGCTTTGTATTTGCTTGGTATATAGTTTCTATCCACTTATCTGGGTTTATGTTTTCCCAAATAGAATGCAAGCTCCAAGAAGACAAGGGCAGTTTTGTTTTTTGATTTTTATCTTCTCCACCTTCTATGGTGGCCTGCACATAATTTTAATTAATAAATGCCCACTGAATTGATGAATGGATTTGGGGTTTGGGAACAGTATAGAATTGAGAATGACTCTGAGGTTGTGAATCTGGGTGACTGGAAGGATTGAGGTACCATCAGTGAAATAGGGAAGCCAGGAAGATAGGTGGATTTTTAATCTTAGGGAGTGCCTCTCTTCCCCATCTGCTTCTTTCTGTTCCTGAGATGTTCTACTGATAATAGGTTTAAAAAAAAATCCTAAAATTGTATTATGTCCAGTTTTTTCTCTAATCTGTTATCCCTTCCACTAACAGAATCAGAAGAGGTTTTAAAAGAGGTGGTAATTTAGTTAGTTGGGTTTTGAAGGATGGATGAGTTGAACAAGTGACTATGGGAGGATAGGAATAAGGGAAACATGGGAAAATATGAGGAGGCAGTAAAACAAGGAATGTAGTCTCCAGTTTGATTCTGTGATAGAAAACATGGAAGGGACATTTTAAAAGATATTGGACTTGCCGGGGGGGTGGTGGAAGGAGACAAGGTAGAAAGGAAGATTGTAAGCTACATGCTAAAGGTAAGAAGGGAAATGGATGAATGTCTTAGAGCTGCCTAGGGGCCACCAACAAGGGTAGTTAGTGTGTGGTATAGTTAGGTGGCATAAACATAAAAGATGGAAAAGAATTATAATGGAAGAATAATAGTCGAGAGGTGTCAGTCTTCCTCCTGACTTAGTAAGATGAAGGAAGAAGGAGACGGCAAGAGTGGTAGGAATACTCTCTGTTAGAATTGTTTGGGATGGTTACAGGGAGAAGTCAAGTTGAGAGAAGAAGGAGTACTTGAGGAAAAGGTTGGGCATGTAGGAAAATTACTATAGACTGGGCATTCCAAAGGGCCCAGGGGCTACCTACGCTTATTTTTTTTTTTCCTTAAAAGCTTTACTTCATTCTTTGGGCTGGGCTTATTCCCTTCCCCCACAAAAGTGTTTTGCTGCCCTTTTGGGTTACGTTTTTCATCCATCTCTGTAGCTTCAGGGCTCCTTGCCCCTCAGTCCAAGCTAATACTGTTAACGTCTATAAAAGCTAGGTCACCATTTGCCCTTTCAAAAGGTCATCAGTGATCTTTTAATTGTGAAACCAAATACTTTTTCTGAATACTCATTCTTCCTGACATGTCTGTAGCATTAGGCAATGTTACTTAATGCCTCCCTCTTAAAGCTCTCTTTCTTTGGCCTGCATGATACTGCATTGTCCTAGTTCTTGGTCTACTTCTCTTGCTGCTCCTCCATCTCATTTCCTAGTCTCCAAGTCTCTTTTCCTGCCACTCCCTAACTGTGGACAGCCCCCAAGGATTAGTTCTTGGTTCTCTTTCTACTCTTAGAGTGTATCTATATCTATATCTATATCTATATCTATATCTATATCTATATCTATATCTATATCTATATCTATATCTATATCTATATCTATATCTATATCTATATCTATATCTATATCTATATATGTATGTAATATATGTATATGTATATATGTTTATATGTGTGTATATATTTATATTTATATACAATATACACATATTTATATATGTATACATGCATACACATATATACATGTATATGTACACATGTGCATTTATATGTTTGTGTATGTGTGCATGTACATATGCATGTGTCTCTGTATGTATATGCGTATATGCATACATGCAAATATATGTATATCAATAATTTAGTCAGTACTAAGATAAATGAAAAGATATTAAGACAACACTAAGCTGCTCTTAATGATTTTGTCACTGGGCAGAGATAAACTACTGTAGTAGTTTGAGATACCCATGGCCTTTGTTATGTTTTGTTTATTTGTTTGTTTTCCTTCTGAGGCCCATCAGGAACCTGTATGATAGGCTGTCTATGCTCTAAACATAATCCCAGCTTCTGACTGATATTCCCTTCCCCATTCTTTTTCTGGAACCCACCACATCTGGAATCTAGAACATCTTGAAACTTCTACGTGTCATAGTAGAATGGGGTTTCACTAGCCAATTATTGGCATTATTCTGCCTATAATGTCAGAGGTAGAAACAAATCAGAAACAACTGGAAGAGGCTTTAATACTTCTTGGCCTACCAGACATTTGGGAGGTGAAGGACTAGGCATCCCCATACCCCATACCCCACGCCATAATTCTAGTAATGATTTGTATTGACTTAAAAAGAAGTAGAGATCACAAAGAATCAACATGTGTGTGCGTGTGTGTGTGTGTGTGTGGGGCGGATGTGTGTGTTTGTGTTTACATATATATCGCCAAATTAGTTCTTTGGCAAAAATGACAAAAAATAGAAATAGTTAATATTGGAGGGGTTATAGCACACTAACAAATCATTGGTGGAGTGGAAATTTGTATAAATATTTTGGAAAGCAATTTAGAATTTTGCAAATAAAGCAAGTAAAATGTCCATACCCTTTGACACATAAACTCCATTACTGGACTTGTACCCCAAGATGGCTAATGATGAGAAGAAAGTCTTTATTTACACCAAAATATTTATAGAATTACTTTTTGTGATAGCAAATAATCAGAAACAAAGTAGACGCTCATTAATTGGGGAATGACTAGACAAATTGTTGTACATGAATTTAATGGAATATTACAATTCTGTAAAAACAAATGATGAATGTGATAAATATAGAGAAGTATGGAAAGATCTACACAAATTGATGTGAGTGAGGTGGGCAGAAGCAAGACAGTAATATACACAATGATTGTAACAGTATAAATTGAAAGGGTAACCATACACATCACAAAATCAAAAGTGAATGTGGCAAAATTACAAAGATCAAATATGAATCAAATGAAGGCATATGAGAAAATATTTTTATTGAAGGGGGAGGTTCATAGGTGTTTTGTGCACTGTGCACAAACACATGTTTTTGGACCTTTTTCAGCATATTGATCAGTTCTGTCCTTGACCCTCTCCTACCCCAATGTATTTGTTAGTGGCTTAGGTGAAGGCAGAAGTAGCATTCTTATGAAAATTGTAGAAGAAACAAAGTTGGGAGAGAGATCTAACACATTAAATAGGTGTGTCAGAATCCAAAAAGAGCCTTATAGGATATTTTGGGGGCAAGCTAAGATGAATTTTAATACGATTATGTATTTTTATTATGCTCTACCCATAGGTTAAGAAAAAAATGAACTGTACAAGTAAAGGATGAGGGAGGTCTACTAGATAATAGCTCCCTTGAAAAAGGGCTAGGTATTTTAGTGGGCTTACAAGTTCAATATGATTCAGCAACATTATATGGCAGCCACAAAAGTAATTCAGAGTCACAGTGTCCAGAACAAGAGAAACAAGCATTATACTGTGCTCTATATTCACTTGACTATATCTGGAGTGTTGTGTACAGCTTGGGAAGTTATATTTTAAGAGGGATGTTGACAAACTGGACCATATCAAGAGAAAGGTTTCAGGACGTGAATATCTACAAGGATTAGTTAGGAATAATAATATAACAATGAATAAGAAGAGGGAGAAATTTGGTATTTAGCCCAGAGAAGAAGAGATTTGGTGCCTGTGTCAGTAGGGAAGAGGGTTGGTGCATGATAGCTATCTTCAAATAGTTAAAACATTATTATGTGGAAGAGGAATTAGATTTTAAAAATGTCCGCAGAGGACAGAACTAGGGGTAATGAGTCACTGGATCATATGGCTTAGGGCTGTAAGGGACCTTAGATATCATCTAGTTTAATCCATTCATTTTATAGATGAGGAATCTGAATCGCAGTAAGGCTATGTGACTGGCCCACAGTCATGTAGAAAGTCAGTTGGTCAGTCAACTAGTATTTATTAAGTTCTTACTATGTGTCAGGCACTGGGCTAAGCACTGGAGATACAATGAAGGGCAAAAAAAAAAATAATCCAAGTTCTCAAGGATCTCACAATATAATGGGGGAGAAAACATACAAACATCTACACAGCAACAAGATAAATACAAGAGAAATGGAGGGTTATCTCAGAGGGAAAGCACTAAAATCAAGGAGTAAATAGCATAGCTGGGATTCAAATCCATATTTCCAATGATTAGCAAAATGATTAGCACATAGTAGACACTTAATAAATGCTTAATAATTGATCAATTGATCAAGAATTTGATCTAAGTGACCTCAGAGGCCCTTTCTAATGCTGAGTCTACCAATTCTAATGTTTCTCAAAATAAGGTCAATTAAGAATATATTATTTATTTTAAAGAAAATTGATATGTGCTAATTGTATTTTTTGCAACAAATAAATGAGATTATTTATTATTATTATTAACTTGAAAGAGTGATAAATAATAAGTATAATACCACTATTTTATTTGAATGGTAAGATTCCATTGAACATTTACCAATAAACTCAACTTTTAAAAATATGATTCATAATAACTTTTTGAAACATATTTATTACATAAAGTGATTTATTATGTAATGTGGACCTAGCAAATGCTAAACAAAGTTAAAGGATTACTTCTCTTCTTTTCATGGATTATAACTATCAGGATATTTACACTTTTCAAAATGATTTATACATATTATGTCATTTGATCTTCACAACCACAAATACTTGTGAGATAAGAATTTTAGCCATTATTATTCATTCTCATTTTTTAGGTGAGGAAATAGGCTCAGAGATATTAAGTGATTTGCCTATCGCCTCATAATTAGTGTTGGGGACATGATTTAAATTCAAGTCTCTCCTCCCTCCAAATCTACGACTGCTACAGACTTGAATCTTGTGCTTCTTATCAAATAATGATGTGATTCTTGTTATATTCTTTTCAATTCACCCTAATATAATCTGAATTTAGTGAGGCAGTAGTGGTGGTGGTAGAGGTTGGGAAGGTAAGAGAAATATTTTGTTGGATTCAGTATGTGGTCCACTAAGTCTTCTGGATCTTTTTCTGAAGTACTTGTATGTAAGAGAATCACTTTCAAACTTGTATTTGTTTAATACCACTATGTGGAACAGTGTGTTGTTTTCCATAAGCTATTAATGGGGACACTTTAAAAGTTATCACTTCTTAAGTTAATGAGATTTGCATTCATTCAGTAAGCATTTATTGAACATCCATAATATACAACGGTTTCAAAATTTAAGGTTTTTCAAAGTTTATATTAGGAAAAATGTACCACTTTAACACAATTTCATTAGGTAATTGTTTAGTCATGCTTTTTCTTCTTAAAGAAGAGAACATGAAACCTAAAGTTTTAAAAACAACTGTTTAAAATTGTTTTCACATACACCTGGGAAATAAGATATATAGGCAGTGGGGTATAGAAATCCATCTTGCCCTACAGGAAAATAGAAGGGGAGGGGGATAAAAGAAGTGGGGATAATAGAAGGGAGGGCAGATTAGGAAAAGAGATATTCAGAATGCATGCCATCTTGGGGTGGGGAGGGCGAGATGGGGAGAAAATTTGGAACTCAAAAACTTGAGGAGTGAATGTTGAAAACTAAAAATAAATAAATTAATAAATGTTTAATAGATAAAAATAAAACAAATGGAAAAAGAAAACTCAACACATAAAAATATGACTGTTTAGAAGGTAAGTTTTAACACATTATATCTCAAAAGATTTTTTGGAATCATAGATTATTAGAGCTGAAGATTTTTATGGCTACAGAAACTAAGATTCAGAGACATGAAATAACTTGGCCAAAGCCACAGAACAAGTTAATAACAGAACCAGGATTACTAACTGCCAGTCCAATATTCTTTAGACTGCCCAGCAATCTCTAATCCATGTGATTTGGCTTTTACATAAGTTTTATGGAAAAGTTGTACAATAAAATATGCCTGTACTATCCAGAGCATTAAGTAGGTTTACATTTATGTTTGGGGGAAAGGGAATTGTCCACTGCCATTTGAGATCATAGAAATAATTTTCTTACTTCCATTTAAGGAATGATGATTCATTAAGGAAATGAACCTTCAGGAGGTCCTTTCCTCATTTTTATAATTCTTCTTACATGTATAAGAATCTGAATTGAACATCTTGTTTTTCAATTTTTTATTTTTCTCTTTTATATGTGATGTATCATTGAGAATACAATTAAATGTCGTTTGTAAAATCCCTGTTACATGCAAAGTAATTCTAAATGTATAATAAATGACACATTGTAATGCTCACCATTGTATAGACCTATTCTGTATAGAAATATTTAAAATTTTGTTCAAAAAAATTTCTATAGTAGCAGGTATTATTTCTTTAATTTATCTGATACATTGTTGAACCATACAACTTTATGGACCATACAACTTTATGGAAAAAAATAAAAATCAATGTTCTTTCTCAAAAAAAATAAGAGAACAAACATGCAGGTAGATGTCCCCTCCTCCATCCCCTTCCTCCTTAAGATGCATATAGTCAGCAACACTTGATATAAAAGCAAACAGTACTTGACTGAAATAATAAACATACCAATGGTATCATTATAGATAAATGGAGCACCCATAGAAAATGCCACATCAAGTGAGCTCATTGTCTGTATGTGTTTGACAGATACAGTTTTATAGGAATACAAAAAAATTGTTCATATAACATCTAGAAAGGGAGAAAATGAACTTAGTGTCCCTTAATCTGAATATAGAAATTGATTCTGTAAGCAGATGCTTATTTGTGCTAGTGATCCACCAGCAAGGATGTTTTAAAAAGAATAAGAAATCACATTTACATATTTATAACTCAAGCCTCAAAAGGAAATTACCTTCAAATTCCGTGGTACCCAAGACCACAATCACAGAAATAGAACACAATGTTCTCTCTCCATAAGAGATTGGAAGAAGATGGAAACTAAAGCACAGAGTGATTTGAGTTCTCCAATGTAGCAGGACTATCTGGCTTGCTAAAGAGTTCACTTGGAAGCTGCTTATCCCATGATCCAATCCTGCCTCCACTAAGTTGCCAAAATGATATTCCTAAAGCAAAGGTTTTATCATGTCACCCCTTCACTTAATGGTTCCCTTTCCTATCTTTGATCTCTTCCATGTATAATACTGGCCTTCTTTCTGTTCCTTACACACGATACTCCATCTCCAGATTGTGCTTTTCCACTGGTTATCTCCCATCTTGAGAATATTCTCCCTTCTCACTTCTGCCTTATGGTTTCCCTGGCTTCTTTAAAGACTCAGTTAAAATTTGACTTCTGAAGTAGGACTTTTCTGGTCCCTGTTTTGTCTCCCTAGTGCCTTTCCTTTCAGATTGCCTCTCATTTATGCCATACATATATTACATGTACATAATTGTTTGTGTGTTGTCTCTCCCATTAGAATGTGATTTCTTTGCAGTTGGGCACCCTACCCTTCTTTGTCTTTCTTCCTATCTCCCAAAATTACCACAGGGCCAGGCACACAGAGAGCACTTTAAAAATGTTAGTTGAACAATTGTTTGGGAGGTGGAGGTAAGACTCAGGGTGGCTGTCACCATGAGGAGGCAGTATGCTTTCCTTAAAACATCGGGACATATTTGTTTTGCATTAATTATACCTTTGACTTTTCTTGCTGCTCACCTTGGCCAGTTTGATCTCTGATATGTCTTTGTTGTTGTTCAGTCATGTCCTACTCTTTGTGACCCCGTTTGGCAAAGATATTGGAATGGTTTACCATTTCCTTAAGGAACTAAACCAGAGTTAAGTGACTTGCCCAGGGTCACGCAGCTAGTAAGTGTCTGAAGACAGATTTGAACTCATGAAGATGAATCTTCCTGACTCCAGCCCCAGCATTCTATCTACTGTGCCACTTAGCTGCCACCAATATGTGTTAGGACCCTGGTTTTAGGTTAGTTAATCCGGTGTATCCTGTTCCGAATCTTGGTCTTTTACCCAGACCTCACCTCCTGTGTGATTATCAGTTGGTCAGTTCTTCATCTGTTGGTTCTATCCCTGGCTGTCTTATAGATCTCTGGTTTAGAGCTGGCAGGGAGGTCAGAGGCCATATCTAATACAAGCCATTATTTTACATATGAGAATACAGAGGGAAGGAGGTCATGGCTTGCACATGTCTCACACAAGTAATAAATGCCAGAGGTGGTATTTGAAACCAGGTCCTCTCACTCCAGAGCTAGTGTTCCTGGGTCTGACGAGTCATTCAGGCTCAACTGGGATCCATCTTCATACTGTCTTAGATGATAACCTTTACCAGCTGAAGCTGCTTGCTCAGTGACCTAGAATTCATTTTCATCTCTTCACTTCCTTCACCTCCTATATTGAACCAACTGCCAAGTATTGTTGACTCCATTTCCTCAATATTATTCCAATGCATCTCCTTCTCTTTCCACAACCACCTTAGACTCCAGACAAACCGGCCTCCTTGCTATTCCCCATATACAGCCTCTGTGCCTTTGTACAGGTGTTCCTGTATTCCCAGAATGCTTTCCCTTGTCACCTCTACCTCTGGGAATCTCTGGTTTCCTTCAAGTATCAGCTCAAGTTCCAGGTCCTTTCAGTGATGTTTCCTGATTTTTTGATGGTTCTTTGAGATTAAACACTGTATATTTATTTTCTGTATCTTCGCCAATTTCATCATCTTTAAAATGGCATAATAATAACACCTACCTTCCAGGGCTGTTGTGAGAATCAGATGAGATGCACAGTGCCTAGCACATAGTAAGTGCTACATGAAAGTTATCATTATTGTGTATGATTATTATCTTGTATATTTTTCATTTGTGTACATGTGTGCCTAAAGAGAATGTAAACTTCAGGAAGGAAGGGAATATGTCACTTTTGTCTTTGTATCTCCACTGCCTAGGGTACTGCTTGATACACAGAGAAGGCTTAATAAATGTTTGTTGTCTGTTTAATTGATTGCTTATCACTCTAGATGTGGGGGCTAGAAGGGATTTCAGAGCCCACCTAGTTTAACTCCTACATTTTATAAATGAGGATGTTGGGTTTCAGTGCCTTTCTGAAGGACATCCAGTCAATGTGTGCCATAGGTGACTTTTGTACACAGGTCCTCAGGCTACAGAACTAGACCTCATTTGATTATATCATGTTATCTCCCTGGTTATCTCTAGGAAACAGTGTGACAAGACATAACAACTGATTCAGTATTAAACATAGTGACAGTCAAAGGCTTAGGATAGCAATTGATAAATGGCCTGGGACATAATGGGGCAGGAGTAGGAGTGAGAGGACAAAAGAATGAAGTGAGGCAAGGATCACCCATGAGTGCTTGGTCTCAGGTATGTGCCAGTTCAGCAAAGCTAGAGCTATAGTTGGTTAATTAGGAAATCAAATTACTTATTCTAAGTGAAGAGATGAGTTGCTTACACACCCTTGTAGAACATTTGGATACTACAGATAGATTGGGTATTGTTGCAATTTGGTTTTGAAGATGATACTGACAATAATATCTGACATTTATATAGCACTTTAAAGTTTTCAAAACCCTTTACACATATTATCTAATTTGATTATCAAAACAGTCAAGTGAGGTAGGTACAGTTATATCCCATCATAGTGATAAAGAAAGATGTTCAGTGAGTTGGCTCAGGGTTACACGGTAATTAAGTAAGTGTTTGAAGAAGGACTTGAACTCCGGTATTTATGACTCCAAGTCCAGTGCTTGCTTTCTCCTTACTTCCCATGCAATGTGTTACTAATACTCTCAAACAAAATACAAAATCTGCCTCAGTTTCCTCATGTGTAATTTGGAAATATCAACAGAAATGCCCTTTTCTTTTGTGAAACTTTTTCTATGTATGCATATACTGTATAGGCAAGGTGAAGATCAAATAACAATAACTTAATATATAGATTAAACCTTCATGTAGGAGACTTGAATTTATAGACCGGTCTCCATTTCCTGGCAGGTAGGCGGCACAATGTTAGAGTGCTGGGCCTAGAGTCAGGAAGACTCATCTTCCTTAGTTCAAATGTGACCCCACACACTTACTAACTGTGTAACCCTGGGCAAGTCACTTAACCCCTTTTGCCTCAGTTTTTGCTTCTGTAAAAATGAGCTGGAGAAGGAAATGGCAAACCACTCCAGTATCTCTGCCAAGAAAACCCCAAATGGGGTCATGAAGAGCAGACACTATTGAAAGGAACCAACAACAAAATTCATTCCCTAATCTGGGCAAGTCTAGCATAGCAGATAAGACATTCCTGTAATGCTTTCAAATAACAAAATTTTTAAATAACAAATTTGCAACAAAAAGAAATTCTGAATGTCAAATTTCAAGTATCAATTGCAAAGATAAAGATGGTAAAAAAAAACACCTTGAAAAAATATTACCAAACTTAATCCAGTTGTATAATGGAGATCTTGATATTTGGGCCCAGAAAACTCTTACATAATGGTTTAAATATCTGGATGAAAAGTCCTATAGAAACACAACATTTTGTAATGTTTATAACTCACATGAAAAGGTCTTATAAAAAAAAAAAGCAAAAAACCCAAACAAACCATAGTCTCCTAAATTGAAGAAGCTTCTGTGAAGACTCCATTGGGAACAATGTACCTCCAAATGGACATAGTTAGCATAATGAAGGGAACCACAACAAGAGTTGGAATTATTGTGGTGTGCGAGGTGACCTGTGTGCCTGAGAGCTGGGAACATGAAGCCAGTTTGGTGACTAATGATTACTATGAGGCACACGTTCAGTCATAAGATCTGGAAATTGCTCTCAGCTCTCAAGGTTGTAGAAGGTGAACAGCCCCATCATTATGTGTAAGTCTTAATCACTGTTCTCTTGTGAATAGCCAAGTTTAATCCTCAATTATCTCTGCATATGTTATTTTTATCAGTATTTATGACTTTCATGTTTGCAAGTTTACTATGCAATAATATTTTGTTTAACCTGCATAATGTATAATATATACAATGTTCTGGGGGAAGGAGGTGACAAGTATACTTTTCTTTATATTAAATATATTATTTATATATTATGAATATTTCTATATATCATGTAAATACAAGTCCAATGTAATTTCAATGGATGAAGTTGGATGACTTTCTAGTTTTGCTAGGTGAGCTTAATTCCTTTCTTTACTCTCTTTTTAACTCTCTATACCTAATGAAGTGCAGACAATTATTGTTTTCAACTTTTCTAGAAAACTCTATATAATTATGTTTAAAAAAGTGACTAAAACATTCACTTCTTTTGACTCAGGGATCACACTATGGTCACATAACCCAGGAAGATTGAATGAAGGAAGTTGCAATGTATACCAAAATACAGCTGTACATTTTTGTGGTAGCAAAGAACTAGAAAAAAGGAGGCGTCCATTGCTTGGAGAATGGCAGAACAAATTGTAGTTCTGTTTGTAATAGAATATTATTGTTCATATAAAGAATTCTGTAAATATAAATTTTTAAGGATTTAGAGAAAATTGAACCAATGAAGAATGAAATAAGCAGAAACTGAACAATATACATGATGACTATAACAATGCAAGGGATAAAATCATTAATGGAAAAAAAAGAAAATAGTGAAACAAAGGCCAATGATATATAATTATAATGACCAGTATTGGCCTTACAGAACAGATGAGCAAATGGATTTCTTCCCCTTCATTGGAGAAGTAAGGAACTGTAGGTATAGAATGTTGTATATACCATTAGATGAGATCTTTGTACTAGCAAATTCCTTTATTGTTTTTCTTTACCACATGGGAAAATACATTTGGAGCAGGGCAATGAGGAGGGATATACATGGAAATGACTCTATGGTAAGAAACAAAAAGCATCAATAAAGTTAAAATAAATAATTTTTAAAAATAAAAAATGGTCACTAAAAAGAAGTCAGACTTTGAGTAACTGAAAAACCAACAATGGTCCCTGAAAATTGATGGAATAAATTCTTCCTCCTTTGAACACAAAGTTGTTCAGTCACGTCCAACTCTTTGTGAACCCATTTGGGTTTTTCTTGGCAAAGACACTGGAATCATTTGCCATTTTCTTCTCCAGCTCATTTTATAGGTGAGGAACTGAGGCAAAGAGGGATAAGTGATTTACCTAGGGTCACACAGCTAGTAAGAATCTGAGAGCAGATTTGAACTTAGGGAGATGAGTCTCCCTGGCTTGAGGTCTGGCACTCTATCCACTGTGCCACCTAGCTGCCCCTATTGGAAAGAAAGACACAGTATCATATTGTATTTATTGTCTAACTCGGTCACTATCTTTATTATTTGTGCCTATTTTTCATTCTTACAAGGCACTATTCATTCCTGATGATGGGGTAGGGAATGGCTATATTTGAAATCACTATGCTACGAGAATCAAAGGCATCAAGGCAATGAATTTTGTTAATGGAGTGTGTGACCTCCACAGTAGAGATTCCTTGAGTACAGATACTCCTACTTGTAGACAATGTTGTTCTGACTGAATTGAGCCCCAGAATATTAGGGAGCATTTTAGTGACATCTGGGGTTACTCACGAGATCTTTCACACTGGAAAAACCAGGTAGAAGAAGAATTATAATTACTCAAAGACATGCAGTTGGACAGGCAATCCACTGATTTAGTTTGTCAGTATATTTATCATGGAAAGGTCTTACTAAGGGACAATGAGTTGGGGCTGTAATGGCAAATAAGAGATTGGATTAGATCACATTTGTGAAATTATGTGGCACTTTTAGTGATTCCAAGCTGCTTCCTGGTTGAAAAGTTTTGTTTTTTTTCCCTCTCAATAGCATATTGGTAATAGCTTCCAAATGTGGGATACGTAGAATAATCTTAGAAAAATAAGAATTGTGGATGACACAAAGAACAATAAAAAAATAGCATGGTCGATGTGAGTTATCAGCAAAGATAGTTTTCAAAGAAGAAATTGCATCAAGGACATCATCAGGGATATTTATGATTGAAAAAGGAAGTAGGAAAATCAGGTATGGAGAATGAAGGATATCAACAGATAGATACTCAACTCTGTATGGTATCTCAAAAGAACCAGGAGAATGCTGTCAATGTATTGAGTAGCTCCTATGTGGGAATTTATAGAAGGGATTCTCCATGCAGGATGAGGAGAAATGGATGGGTTGTGACCTTTACAAGAAGAAGGAGGTACCCTACTGGTGACATCATAAATTCGTTGAAATATTGAAAGATAATTTCTAAAAAGTTCATTCCTAGCGGAAAATTAGTGCATTAAACACTGAAAAAATATTTATTACAAAAAGAGAAAGGAAAAAAAGGAAAAAGAAGTTGAACAAAATAAAGACAAAAAAAATCATTCATTCAGTCTTAGTCATGGGCACAGGATGCTGAGTCATATTACTTACACTATGTCTATGGAGAAATGTAAATATTTCTCATATCTTTGTTCAAATTTACCCTGGAGGCATATGACACATGAAGCCAAATTCCCTCAGTACCTAAGTGCACTGACTGCATTAAACACTATATCATCTCATGGGCCTCAGGGCTCAGGTGTCTTAATCATGACGAAGATCTGTGATTGGCTGGTCGGTCCATCTGTTTGTGCTGTAATTGATTTGGCAGGGGCCTGGATATGCTGAATGAATCGGAATGTCTGGCATAGAAAAACTCACTAGCATATTAGCAAAATTTCTGTAGGTGTATCATATGGTACATATGATAAAAAGTATCCATACTGTTGCTATACTAAGATTTTTTTTTCTGTTGGCTTTTCTCAATAAAATTATGTTCTTATTTACTGATTATAGTAGAAATCTTTAAAGCAAGCTTTGAACTGAATATGAACTTTACTTATGAATATTAAATAATGTAAACTAATTTTGAAAGGTATTATTAATAAGTTGCAGAATTAGTGGCTATCAGAACCAATTTATGTTTTCTTATATAGACCAGTAATATTTATTTTTATTTAGGAGACACTAAGGAAGCACGATTTCTGTGGTTAATATGGACAATATTTTTATTTCATAGTTACATTTTCAGGGGAACCATTTCATCTTGATGTATATGTCTGCTGGCTGACCCAGGTGGGAAATCTAACTGCGTGAAGATATAGGGCAATGAATCAAAATTGTTTAAAATCCAAACAAGCTGAAAACCCAGTAGAGAATATGTTTCAAAATCTTTTTTTTTTGAGCATTTCAATTACAAGGAAAATAAATTTCTTTCTCCTCAGTTTGTTTGAGTTGTTTGGTATTTAAATCTCTGGCCCTTTCCTATTCTTTGGTTATCTTAAACATTACATTTCTCCTGCACTCTACTGTCTAATCAATCCATCAATAAACATTTGGTAAGTGTCTACTATGTGTCTGACACTGTGCTAAATGTCCATACATACTGCCCAACTTGCTGTTCTTCACACAAGACATACCATCTCCTCACCATTATACTGGCAGTCCCCCTGCCTGGGAACCACTTTTTTCCTTATTTCTACTTCTTGTTTTCCTTTAAGGCTCAGCTTAAGAGCCATCTTCTCTGTAAAGTCTTTCCTCATGACTACAGCCTCTATATCCTTTTCTTTCCAAACTATCTTGTGTTTCTTTGATCTAGGTCCTGTATCTACTTATACACGTACAAGTTATGCACCCATCTCCTACCCGCCTCTCCCCAGGACATAATCCTCTTGAAGGCTGAGCTATTTCAATGTTTGTCTTCGTATCCCCAGAGTTTAGGACTCTATCTGTCACATTAAAACATAGAGGATTTCATTAGTATAGGGAATTCCTGATTGAGAAAACTTCTTCTTCCATTAAAGTTCAGCATATTCTCTACAAATTATCATCTTAGAGACCTGACTAGAGCATGGAGAAGTTAAATAACTTTTCCAGGGTAACTAACAGAAGATTTGAACCCACATTCTCCTGGCTTCTATGCTACATTTCTATTCACTATACCATATTGCCTATTTCTTGGCATATAATAGACACCTAATAAATGCTTATTGATTGATTGAATGCCACATGAAGATGATATTATTGGGCTTTTCATGCTTTCAACAATCATCTGACAGGTAAAAGAACTAAGATGAAGAAAAACAATATTTAAAATGAAGCATTTTTCTAATTTCCATTTTTCAGAGTTAGTGACTTGTACTCTGGCTAATTATCAATAGGTCTAGATCTAGAGGTTCTGTAGGGTCTAGAGTTACGGCTATAACTAAGGGGTGGGGTGGTATGTAAAACAAATTTTTACTTTGGAATGCAACATTTAGAAGGCACCAATAGCACTTGTACTCCTTTATACAGAAATAATAGTGAGCAAGAATGAGGATTGGGGCTGGACCTTTAATTGCACATTTAGGGATCTCTGCTGCCGTGAGGTCTTTTTCCAACTAAATTTGTCTCAAAAGTGATTTAAAGACACTTTTCTTCCTGCTTTTCTCTGGCACCAGAATCATTAGTTATACACATATTTGCCTAGAGTTCATTCACTGGGTTGACTTCTCCCTTTCTTATCTTGAAGGTTGCATTGCCAATATAACAGCTGGATAAAGAACTTGGTTAAGCATCTCCAGTGTTGGAGTGGCAATTCTTTTCAAAGGTTCCTAGATTTAGAATCTGGGGAAAAGCAAAAAACAAAACAAAACAAAACAAAACAAAATTTTGGAGGCCATCTAGTCCAGCCTCTCATTTAATAGATAAGGATCAGATAGTTTAAGAGACTTGCCTCTTAGGTACTGACTCTGAGTTGGGATTCTAAGCCGGGTTCTCTGATTTCTTATCCATTTCCCCCTCCCCTGTTTTCCTGGGGAGTGAGGTAAAAGCTGCTAAGTGAGTACTGGAATCTTCATTGCAGTGGTATCAAGCCCTAGCTTTTCTGACTCTACCCGAGTCCTCTCTTCCCAACAGATCTGCAGCTGTGTACAAGATTATGTGGGCAAAGCAACCTTACATGATAGGTAAGAACTATTCTTTCCTTTGTAGGATTTATGAGAATAATTTTAAAACAGGCCTCCAAGGATTCATGAGTTAAAAGCATCTGTTTACATTTCTAAATGTTACCTGTTTTAATTGATAATGCACAAATGATGAAATTTTGAAGCAGACATTTTTCTTTTATACTTTTATTTTGATTCAACCCCTTGACTTCTTCATTTCTCCTCTTTCATGTTTTTCTATTCACTTTTGGGCTTGACTTTTTTTTCCTTTCTACCTTTTGTGACATTCTTTCTATGATTCTCTGTGGTCTAGTGTTGTTTCTCATCTATTTTTTTTCCCCTGACAGTTTCAGATATTTTTTTCTGTTGCTATAGCAATGCCTACCAATGCAGGTGAGCCAGAAATGAATTCAAGCAATTCTATTTCCAGAGTAAGCTTTTGCCTTTTCACATTTGCTTTGTAGGGCTCAATGTTTTTAAACAGTACATCCTTTAAAATAATTATTGAAAAGAAAATTGTGGAATGATATCCCATGAATTCACTTTCTGTACTCACTCACAGACAGGAAAAAGTATATTAGCTTATCATTTGAAATGGACTACTGTCAATTGGCTTTCCAAATTTATGGAAAAGCCCAATCATTTTTATTGACTTTAATTCTTCCAGTTTTCATTGATGCGGTGTTCAGTGACCACACACCAGTTACCGGCTATGTTGTGTTTCTTTTTGACTTCTTAACAATGTTAGGTGCTTTTTTTCATTGCCATTCTTTCCTTCCTTTTTTTTTTCAGTTGGATGAGCTGATCTCTTACATCCTTTCCAATTTTATCATTTTGTGGTTCTGTGACCTTAATGTTTGCCTTAAAGTTTGTGCTCTAGGGAATCAAATTTACTTTACATTGAAAACATCCTTATACTTTACTCTTTAAGTGTTTCTGCCAGGGTGTCTTAACCTTTCTAGAATTTTTCTACAAATTGGTTAAAGCTCCCATCCCAATTAATTCCATAGAGTAACTCCTTCTAAATTCCAACTAAGTTTCTGAGGTGGCAAAGACATTGCCAAGATCTGATTGATTTATTGAATTTAAATTTATGTATTTTTCTGCATGAGCACTGAAATTAACTGTTTTCTTTTCCAACAAAATAAAGTTAGTATCACATGGCTTTATTCATTTATCCAGGGTATGCCAAGGAGAGCATGCTACTTGGATTGAGAGGAATTATTTCTATAGTTCTAGCATTTTTTTCCAAACTGAGGGAGACCTTAAGTTCCAAGGGAGAATTATGAGACGTCAGTTATCAATCTATAACACAGTTATGATACTTTTTAGTACATTTCTTTAGTCACAAAAAATGCTGCATTGGCATTTTTGTCACTTCTCAACTTTTTCCTGGTTTTCCTCTCCCCATTTGGACTTTTTTTTTCAGGCCCTCCACTATTCCACAGAGAAAGAGAGGAAGGAAGAGGTTGGACCTGGGAGGGAAAGGAGAGAATTTAAATGCATGCATGGACTGGTCCACTATACCAGTGAGAATTTTAGAAGGTGAACTTCCTATCTTCCAACAGAAGTCCTGAGAGCCAGGAGGCTAAGCCAAAAGCCACAATTATTTTCACACCAGAGAACGGGGTGATTAATCATTTCCTTAACCTTCTCCTGTGTGAAACTTTTAAGAATTTACAGTGCTTGGATCTCCAATCAAAATCAGAGAAATTTCCCAGGGGAGGGGATGGAAGTGGATGGAAGAGAAAGAATGAACAATGGATAGAACCAAAAAATAAGTTATTTTCTTCTGTTTACATATTTAGTATTGTCTGGTACTGTATTGGGCAGTATCAATGAATGATTCAGCCATTTGAGAATTCAAGCGATCAGTTCAATCCATTGAGAATTGGATTCTGAAATCTTCTTTAAGTTAAGTATGTGTCATACCTCTTCAAGGTCATTTATTTAATTGTCATTTTGGCAAAATAGGGAAAAGGTTTTTTTAAATATAATGAATAAATTCCACCAAGGCCTAGGACTAAGTTTTACATCTAATAATGACCACTTAAAACCAGAACAAAATATTCCAGGGACCAAATAGAATATGTGAAAGATACCTTTTTATTCTCCATTATAGTTTAACTTCTGAAGTTTCTGATGACAGAGCAATGACCATAAATGTTACATATCTTTGTGTCTAGCATAGTGCAAAAGAAATTCATTGCATGAAAGAAACGTTCAGGAGAGCTACATCAAATAATGCTGTGAAATAATCTTCAATTTTTGTTAAATATATTTGACTATCTTTCCTTCAGATTATTATTTTTCCTTCAAATTATTACTAGACAAAAGGGAAGAAACAAATTATTAGGAAAATGAGAATAGCATAGTTGTTCAGAATATATGCATCCTGCTTTCCTCCCAGAAAACCCATAGTTAACACATTGCATTCAGAAGCTACATGGGGGGAGGGGGGATTACACTTAAAATAGTACCTTAGGTAAAAGAAACCAGCCCCACAGGAATCATTTCACTTCTTCTGGTCCCTTTTCCTGGGCAGCTGTATAATCATTATCTATTCCAGGTCAGTGTGGGATGCTCTGAGTTCTCAATTATATTGATATTCTGTGGTTCCGTACTCATTTTTGGTCTTTAAGTTTTGAGAATTTTTGTTCTAATTTCCCACTCACCCACACAGGCAGAGAACAGCTGCCTTTACTCTGCACATCTGAATCACCATTTCTACTAATTCTTTTTGGATAACTGTGTTTATAGTGATCTTTAAATCCTACATCAATATGGGTTATTGTTATTGTCACTATATTTTCATTGTCTTTATCTAATGAAAATCAGCAAATCTTGACCAAGAATGCCCCCAGTTTTATTTTTCTTCACAGTGCTGTTCACTGATAAACATAGTAGCACCTACATGGTATATTTCTAAACTACTTAGTGTTTGCTATGGCCACATGGATGAAAAATATCTGGAAAATTTCCTGTTGTTCTCTCAATAAAAGGCTTTATCTTCCTTATCTTTTTCATCTATAAGTCCTAGGGTTTTCTGGGAACATTTTTTTCTATCAGAAAATGCCATCAAATGTACCTCCTACCTACTTTTTCTTCATTCACAGTTAACAGGAACAGTTCTGTTTCCCACATTAAAACCAAACCAAAACAAAAAAACAAACAAACCAAAAACAACACTACAATCTTTCCTGTAAATTTCATTTCCATTTTTTGTAGCCTTTTGTCACCTAGTCCTTGGTCCTAGATCTTTTAAAATTCATGCAGGAAAATGTCTTTTTCAGAATTTATATTTTCAATAACAGATTTTCAGAATGTATGTTTTCATTAGCAGATTTTAGTCATTGAGGACCAGGGAACTTTAATGGTCTTTATTTTATGTAAAGATTTTAAAAGCTATTATTATTATTATTATTTTAAAGGAGATATTAGAAGCTGTGATAGGGCTAAGGATTGAAGAAGAGTCAATACTCTCTAAATAATTAGCACAGTGCCTTGTATATTGTAAGCACTTAATAAATGCTTGTTTCCCTTCCTCTAAATATAAGGTAGTGTTTCTTTAAAGACTAGGACATAACAACAGAAAAGAGTCTTGAAAAAAGGTGTTAGGGAAAGCCAGATGGCACAGTAGATAGGGCACCAGCCCTGGAGTCAGAAGGACCTGAGTTTAAATCCAGTCTCAGACCAGACACTTGACACTAGCTTTGTGACTCTGGGCAAGTCACTTAACCCCAATTACCTCACTCCCTCCCCCCAAAAAAAGAAAAAAAAATAAGAAAAAAGGCCTTGAACTAATTTAAAAAAAAATCAGCCACACCAGAAGATGCATTTATGAGGTGTGGGTTAGTTCCTTGAAAAAATCCAAAAGGAAGGACAGAGATGGATGACAAAGGAGGAAGCGACTGCCACAAATAGAACAGGATTCTGGCATCAAGGTTGCTTGGGCCAATCCTATACACACCTAGGAGGTAATCATGTATCTCCTTTTTTCCCTTGTTCTCCCTCATGAAAGTCTGAAACTTTTCCTTCTGTCTACAGTGAAAGTCTGTTTGCTTTTCTTTGATTTAGACATTTCCTTTGTCTTTATAAACAGCATTACCTATAGGGCTTTGCTAGTCTGGGTATACTTAGTCTGAAGGAGGAAACTGAGTGAGAAATATCCCCAGAGAAGAGATATAGACTTGGTGCTGATGTGTTTTGCCAGAAGCTCTGTCTTTGGTGGGGAATTCAGAGCTAGCACAAAGAAAAGAGAATAACAGATTAGTTACTACAATTACTATTTCTCCACACTACAAGAGTAGAGAAGGAATACTTATGTCAGGAAACACATCTGAGCTATGAGGTAATAGTAGGGTGAGGAATAAATATGAGTGTTTGAATAAACCTAAAATACTCTATCTCACCATCCCTGCTACACAATTTCCTACTTTTTTTTGGGGGGGGGTTAGGAAAAAGAAGTTAAGATTATCTAACTCCTTCATCAGGATAGGTATGGCCCTGGCCTATTTCAACTTTGCCTACCACTCAATTCTAGTTTTGGAATTGAGGTTACTCAGTAAAATACTTTAAATATTTTATGCCCGTTAAATTTCTCTCCTATATCCTCTAAGTGAATAAAGCCAATTGCCAACCTTGCTGTTTCCTTCTTTTCAAACCAATTCAAGATCAATGCCCTAGGAGACTTGGGTTCCAGCCTTGGGTCTGCCACTTCCTAGCCATTTGACTATGGGCAAATTATTTACCTTCAATAAGGTTATCTCATCTGTAAAATATGTGTGATCATTCTCTGAATTGCCTAACTCACAGAGCTATTGTGATGATCAAGTTGGATAATGGATATGAAAATGTTTTGATGGCAAATCCTGCCAGTAGTTTTCTACTATCAACTGTGGTAAAATATAAACTGTTTACCACTGATTAATTAATAGATCTCCACATATTTATTTTTTGCATGCTTACTTTCTGCCTTGTCTTCTTCTGAGCATGCACAGAAGTGATAATCTCTTCCCTAAAGGAACTTTAAAACAAGTTTGGGCAAAGAAGGCTAAAACACATGGAATAATTAGACACTAATCTAAGGGAGAAGGAGTTTATACTTATGAACTAAACTATATGATGGTTATAAATCAAATACAAATGTATAACAGTTTCTTTCAAAGCTCTACTCTATAGCTCCCAGACATATGTTTGCTGTCATCCCTTGTTATACGTCAACTTCCATCCCAGCAGGCATAATGCAAAAAACACTTTCCAAACTACAAAACATTATATAAACATGAGCTATTACTAGTATTATGGGCTGTTTTTTCAGTAGGGAGAGAGAATCTGGACCACTGATTTTATCAGTATAGAGAACTTCCAGTGTGGGAACTTTCTCACCTTATGTAGATCTGCCAATTCTTATAATATATAGTCTTAAAGAATTGCTTAGGGATCAATGCTTACCCATAGTCAGACATCTAGGAGATATCAGAGATAGGATTTTACTCTGAAGCCTAAAGTCTATTGACTCTGTGTCACCCTGCCTTCCTAATCAATCTTGTATTTCAATCAAGCCTGCCCTCTTAATCACTTTCACATTAAGATCTTTGTCCTCTTTCTATTAAATGTGATCTTGCCTTAGGCCTACTGCCCTTCCTTTCTGTCCCACCAAGTGACTTTCTTCTTTTTAAATTGCAGGGAAAGATCCACCTACTTCAGTAAACTTTTTTATTAAACCCGTCCACTCCCCAAACCATGAGTACTAATCCCAGCAAACCCTTGCCTTTCATCATTAAAAGATGCTTGTCTAATATGAATGTTGTATGTCAGTCAAGTTTTAGCTAAACTCTTATGCTCTGACTTTTCAATAGAAAAAAGAAGGGTCATTACCCCTGCCTTAAAGATATATAGTAGAGGGCAAAGCCAAGATGGTGGAAAACAGACAGCAAACCAGCTGAATTCTTCCAACATTCCCCTCCAAACATCTTTAAAATAGCTTCTCAAATCAAATTTTGGAGTGGTAGAGTTAACAAGAGATAAAAGTGAGTTATTTTTCCACCCTAAGACAACTTAAAAGATCAGCATGAGAGGTCTGTGACACTGGGGTGGGAGTTAGGGCACAGTGTGGCAACAGCACCAGCGATGGACCTTGGAGGCAGCAGCAGCAGCTTTGGGAGTTCGTCCCAGAGCCAGTAATGGGGGGATGGTTGGACACCTGGTCAGAAAGAAATTATAGGGGACTCTTTGCTGGCACTAGGTGTAGGACTTGGTGTTGAATAGCAATGCCATTGCTCATAAGCAATTCTGTGTCACACACAGATCCAGGGCAAAGGGAAGTACTTCTCTTTGGTCATAAGGGAGCAGGGGCCCTAGTTGCAGTTCCAAGGCTAAGAGGAGAATTAGTGATTGTGGCTAAATGAGAACAGGAGACCAAGGCACAGTTCCATGGTCTAGAGGAGCACTAGTGTTTGCAGCTGCAGGGGATTGGGACACCTACTGGGTAAATATGAGAGAGCAGTGACCATACTTCTCCTTGGATCACATCACCTTGGATGCATTGAAAACTTGGACACCCACAGAAGTGCTTCTGAAAACAGTAGTACAAAAACCCCCTGAAGTTCAGGATAGTGTCTCCCCACCCCAGGTGAGCAGAGCCCATCTTTAACATAAAGTTCAAAGTAAAAAAAAAAAAAAGACTTGAAAAATGTTCAGAAAACAACAACAACAACAACAACAACAAAAACAACAACAAAAAGAACTTGACCATGAAAAGCTACAACAGTGGCAGGGAAGACCAAGACATAAATGCAGAAAAAAACAGCAAGGTGAAAACAGCTACAAGCAAAACCTCAGAGAAAAATACTAATTGGATCTAAGCCCAAGAAGACTTCCTGAAATAATTAAAGAAAGAGACAAAAGTGGTGGAGGAAAAATTGGGAAAAGAAATGAAAGTGATATAAGAAAATTATGGAAAGAGAATTAGCAACTTGATAAAGAGACACAAAAAATACTGAAGAAAATAACACCTTAAAAAACAGAATTGACCTAATAGTAAAAGAGGCACAAAAATTAATTGAAGAAAAGAATACCTTAAAAAATAGAATTGGACACCTGGAAATTAATGATTCCATGAGAGATCAATAAACAATAAAACAAAACCAAAAGAATGAAAAAAAAAGAAGAAAATGTGAAATATTTCATCAGAAAAATAAGTGACCTGGAAAATAGACCAAGTAGAGATAATTTAAGAATTATTGGATTTCCTGAAAGCCATAATCAAAAGAGAGCCTAGACATCATATTTCAAGAAATTATAAAGGAAAACTATTCTGATACCTTAGATCAAAAGGAAACAATAGAAAGGGAAAGAATCTACTGATTACCTCCTGAAAGAGATCCCAAAACAAAAACTCTCAGGAATAATATAGCCAAACTCCTGAGCTCTCAGGTCAAGGAGAAAATATTGCAATTAGCCAGAAAGAAACAATTTAAACATCATGGAACCAGTCAAA
Organism: Phascolarctos cinereus; assembly: GCF_003287225.1. NCBI lineage: Eukaryota > Metazoa > Chordata > Mammalia > Diprotodontia > Phascolarctidae > Phascolarctos > Phascolarctos cinereus. The sequence continues at coordinate 228,052,599 of NW_027556098.1, read as the reverse complement.
ATCACACAAGATTTAGCAGTTTCTATGTTAAAGGAGTGGATGGCTTACAATATGATATTCTGGTAGGCAAAAGGGCTACAGGATTACAACAAAGAATAACCTACCCAGCAAAACGGTATAATCCTTTAGGGAGAAAATGGATATTTAATGAAATAGAGGACTTTCAATCATTCCCAATAAAAAGACCAGAGCTGAATAGAAAATCTGACATTTAAACATAAGACTCAAGAGGAGCATAAAAAGGTAAATATGAAAAAGTAATCAAAAAGGACTCAATAAAGTTAAACTATTTACATTCCTACATGGGAAGATGATATATGTAACTGCTAAGGACTTTATCATTATTAGAACAGTTAGAAGGAGTCTATGTAGACAGAGTGAGTCAATGATGTTGGAATGAGATAAAAAAAAATCAAGGGGTGAGAAAGAGGAATGCACTGGGAGAAGGGGAAAGAGAAAGGTAAAATGCAGAAAATTTTCTCATATAAAAGAGGCATGCAAAGAAGAGCTTTTACAGTGAAGGAGAAAATGGGGGAGGGTATGGTGGGCAATGCTTGAACTTCACTCTCATTAAAATTGGTTCAAAAAGGGAAGGCTATATATACACATTCAGCTGGGATATAGAACTCTGTCTTACTCAATAAGGAAATAAGAGAGGAAGGATATAAAAGTTATGGGGTGGGGGGATAACAAAAAGGAGGACAGATTAAGAAAAGCAGTTGTCAGGAGTAAAACAGATTTTTGATGAGGGACAGGATAAAAAGAGAGAAAAAAATAAATAGAAGAAAATAGGATGCAGGGGAATGCACAATTAGTAATAATAACTGTGAATATGAATGGGATGAACTCATCCATAAAATAGAAGTGGATAGCAGAATAGATTGGAAACCAGAATCCAGCAAAGTGTTATTTAGAAGAGATGTGTTGAAACAGAAACCATCACACAGAGTTAAAATGAAGGGTTGAAACAGAATCTATTATGCCTTAGCTGAAGTTAAGAAAAAAAATGCAGAGGTAGCAACCATGATCTCAGACAAAGCAAAAGCAAAAAGAGACCTAATTAAAACAAGTAACTAGGGAAACTATATTTTGCTAAAAGATACCACAGGCAACGAGGCATCTCAAAACTTTTTACAGCAAGTTTCTCTGATAAAGGCCTCATTTAAAAGTATATGGGTAATTTAAAAATACATGAGAACTAGGTAAAATTTATAAAAATAGGAGCCATTCCCCAATTGGTAAATGATCAAAGATTTTCGAACAGGCAATTTTCAGAAGAAGAAACCAAAGCTATCTATAGCCGTATAAAAAATGCTATTGACTAGAGATGCAAATTATGACAACTCTGAGGTACCACCTCATGCCTATCAGAAATGACAAATTCTGGAAGGTATGAAGGAAAATAGGTACACTAATAACCTATTGGTTCAAATATTCTGAAGAACAATTTGGGTCTATGCCCCAAAGGATATGAAACTGTGCTTACCCTTTGATCTAGTAATAACAGTACTACATCTGTACCCCAAAAAGATGAAAGAAAAAGGAAAAGGATCTATATGTAAAAATATTTTTAGCAGTTCTTTTTTATGGGCAAAGAAGTGGAAATTGAGGGGATGCTTAACAATGGGGGAATGTGGCATATGATTATGATGGAACACCATTTTGCTATAAGTGATGGTGTGGTTTTGGAAAAAAATATGGCAAGACTTATATGAACTGATGCAAACTGAAGTAAGAAGAACCAGGAGATCATTGTGCACAAAAATAGCAATATTGTAATAAAGATCAACAGTGAAATAATTGGCTACTTTGATCAATTCAATGATCTAAGACAATTATGAAGGACTCATGATGAAAAATGCTATCTACCTCTAGAGAAAGAAGTGATGAACCCTGAGTGAAAATTAAAGTATAATTTTTTATTGTCTTTCTTGCTCTTTGTGATACAGTTAATATGTAATTGTGTTTTGCATGATTTTACATATAATTTGTATCATTTACTTTCCTTTCCTATGGGTGGGGAAGAGGTAGAAAGGTAGAGGGAGAGAATGTGGAACTCAAAATTTAAAAAGAAAATAAAGTTACAAGTAAAAAAAAAATTATTAAAAAAAAAGATACGCAGTTAAGCCAAGCTCTTGCTTCATTTGGGTAAAGCTCGTATTTTAGGGGTATCTAATAGCATAGCACAAGGCTCATCTTGACTCTTTATGTGTTATAAAAAGTTTTCCTTAATCATATTCTGCTGAAGCTATGTTTTGCTAATTGCCTTTTACTTCTGAGTGAACAATTTTATTTTCCTACCACTCTTAACTTTTGTGCTGCATGTCCAGAATCTTTCCTCTCTGACAATACAAATCACTCCTGAATTGTGCCTTGAAAATGATATAGGTATGGAGTGCTTTATCTGCTAAGCCACTTGCTTCTTGCTATAAAATAGATTACTTGGTTCTTCCTCTGTGGCCTCTGCGGGAACCTAGTCTCAATTAACTGTCACGTTATTGTGATGGAACTTTCACCTGCATCAGTCTATCTGCTTGTAGGACATTCTTTATAGATCTGGCCAAGTGGTTGTCAATTGTGAAGCCAATGCTGTGTTGATGATTGCTGTCTTCTCTGCCGTAGTGCTTCATGCTGTATTTGCCTGCTCTCTGATTGTATTTCCTAATCCTTGCAAAATCAGACTTGGCTTAGTTTTCACAGCTTACTTCTCCTATTACTTTGATAGTAGTTTGTTCTTTCATAATGGGGCCTTCATGATTCAAGACACTAGCATTTTTAATGTCAAAGAAAAAAAGACAAGAGTTTGGTAATCTTCCTTAGTAGGCATTTCCTAACAACTGAAGTTCATCTTTAAGTTTCCTGGTCCGAGCTCAATTCCATTATAGCTTCAAGGATATTTTTCAGGTAGAATCTACTGCGGCAGGCCAGTGAGGGGGATGTTTGAGGCTGCAGGGTAGAGGTTTTACATTCCTCAGATCACATTGTGTAGGTCTGTCTGCTTCACATCATGTCAAATAGGGCCATCCTTGGCACGCTGGAGCTAATGCTTATTGCTTCAAGTGGGATGACTGTCGATGACATTTGTAGTTGCATTCAAATGAGTGACCATAGTATTGATGTGAGCACAAGCTACTGGGCAGAGTTGTACAGTTGAAAGAGAGTTGGCTCTAGAATCAGAAGGCCTTGGTTCAAATCCTGCCTCTGGAGCTTACTTTTGTTGACCTTAGGCAAAACATGTAACCGCCCAGAGCCTCAGTTTCTTCACTTGTAAAATGAAGAGGTTGAACTAGATGGCCTCTGAGTTCTCTTTCAGTTCTAGATCTATGATCTCATGAATTCATTTGACCTCTTTGAGTATCAGTTTCCTTATCCATAAAGTGAGAGGGTTGGATGAACTCAGAAGTTCTTACTCTGGAGTCCACAGATCCCAAGACTTCAGGGTACTAGGAAGTTGGATTGGAAAAAAATGCGTATATACTTCAGCGTATTTTATTTCCTTTGTCATTTTATTTATTTTTTGCATTTAAAAACATTACTCCAGGAAGATATCCATAGGCTTCTCCAAATGGCTAAATGGGTCTACAACACAAAAAAAGATTAAGAACGCCTGGATTAAGTGGCTTCTGAGGTCCCTTCCCATTCCAGAAGTCTAAGCTGATGACTTTATGACATTACCAGCTCACTATTAACATTGTTGTTTAGTCATTTCAGTCATGTCTAAATCTCTGCAACCCTTTTTGGGATATTCTTGGCGAAGATACTAGAGTGGTTTGCCATTCCTTCTCTAGCTCATTTTACAAATGAGGAAACTGAGGCAGACAAGGCTAGGTATCTCGCTCAGAATCACACTGCTAGTATGTTTCTGAGTCCAGATTTGAACTCAGGTCTTCCTGACTCCAGGCCCAGCACTCTATCCCCTATGACTCCCAGCTGTCCTCTGTGTATGTGTATATTCCATCCATAGCCACCCCTGTTTCACTGGCAGATAAGTCAGAGGCAAAGCATATACAAATGATAGTGGTCAAGGGTAGGCGCATAAACTTTATAAGATTTGGGAATAATAGATGATAAATTTTTTTTTGTTATTTTCTAACTGCAACATCACAGTACCCTTGGGACAGTATTTCTCTGATATTAAATTTGTCTTAGAACAAGTTGTCATATATAAATGTAAAAAAATGAAAATATGAAGAGTTCAAGAAAACATGGAAAAATGTATATGAGCTGATGCTGAATGAAATAAGACCAGAAAAAAACAATATTCATTTGGAGTACAACCAGTGTAAAAGGCAAGAATGTTTTTAAAATTGAAACTAAATACTGAATGATTATAATGACCAAGTTTGCTTCTGGAGAATCATTGAGAAACTCCCTTCATTGTAGCGGTTTGCTCCTGGTTTGTAATATTTCATATGCTATCAAACACAGTTGTTTAATTAGTTGGTATTTTTTAATACTTCTTTTATTCCTCTTTTCTTTTTCATTTTTGTATCAAGCAATGGCTTATCAAACGATTGTGGGGGAGGAACATATTCAGAAATAATTGTGATGTAAAAACAAAAGGCATCAATAAAAACAAGAAACAATTTGAACATCAAATTACTTCTTTGAAGTTTCATCTTTTTCTACATAAACATGACTTTTTAAAGACAATTCTGTGAGTTTTCTTAAGTAGAATTAAAGCTTGGCAAATGAAAAGGCATGTGGTTTCTGCTCTATGGGTGTGGACCCCCTGTTATTTTGTATTATGCCTGTATTGCTGTCATCCCCTTACTTAAATGTAAGTTCCCTAAAAAGGTGTTTTTTTTCAAGCTAAACCTTGTTAAATCCCACTATCTAGTTGTTATTTGAAGTCATATGGAAAGAAGTGGTCAGTGAACAGGCCATCAGTCCAATTACTAATATTGGGGAAGAGATAGAAAAATGGTGGGACCATGATGAAGCTGATAAACTAAACCCATTAGCCTAAGAAAGGTGAGTTCCTTCCATGCCAAAATCTGCCTTCCCAAATCCTACCCATTCTTTAATACACAGCTCAAATTCCAATTTTATGAAGTCTTCTCTAACCATTCTGTTCTGCCTTTTAACTTATGTAACACATCATTAATACTACTTGGGCTTAGCAAATGCCACTGTGAAACAATATTAGATTAAATCAACAATTATTTGTCAAATGTCTACTATGTTCAAGGCACTGATTTAGGGAACTGTTGTCTTGTATTGGTAGCTTGTGTTTTTATTTAATTCTTTTATTATCAGATTTTTCATGTGTGGCCTTTTCTTCCCAATTGGATTGTTAATCCTGTGAGGTCAGTGACCTAGTTTATATTTGCCAGCATGCTTAGCACAATGCTGTATATATAGTAGTTGTTAAAAAAAAAATAGTAAATGAATGAAACCCTTATTATAAGGGGTTTTTTACAACATTGTGACAGCCAAACAATGCTTTTGGAATCCCTGAGATAGAAAATAAATTGAACAACATCTTTTTAAAGGTATATTGCAAATTTATAGCAATTGTTGAAAGACCCACGTGGATTTATTTTGTTACCAGACTCCTAGCTTGATTTGTATTCCAGTGAATCCTGAAAGCCAAGAAAGCACCTGGGAGGACAAACACCTGCAGAAGTCTTCTGAAAGCCACATATTTGCTTAAGACCACCAATGGCAGTGACCTCACTTGATAGGTTATATTATTGGTGGTTATCACATCATAGGTAACTGAACCATGTAGGGTATGCCAAATAGTCAGCAGAGCACTAATGGATGTCCTGCAGATTTCAGTCCAGTCAGGCAAAGCTTACTAGTGAAATCAGACATTTTGAGAAATGTAAAGGACAGCTAGGTAGTGGAGTGGATAGAACACTGGACTTGGAATCAGGAGGATTCAACTTCCTGAGGTCAAATCTGGCTTCAGAGACTTACTAGCTGTGTGACCCTGGGCAAGTCACTTAACTTTGTCTCAGTTTCCTCATCTATAAAATAATCTGGAGAAGGAAATGGCAAACCACTCCAGTATCTTTGCTAAAAACAACTCCAAAATGGGGGCATAAGAGTTGGCCACGACCGAAACAACTGAATAACAACAACAACAACAGAAAACTCCATTTGGTTTGGGAATCCAGGGGAAGATCTTTCCTGAGTATTGGGAGCAAAACAAAATATTTATGCAATGAATGAACCCATGTAATTACACATAATCCCAAACCATTAGAGTGAAACCACTGAGTAAAAGTAATTGTTTCCTTTGCAGTGCTTTAATATATCTGAACACTACTCCTAAAATGTTGTATACTGATTTTTTTTTATTAAAAAGTAATGCTTTGTCAGTCTATCTTAATAACTAAAGGAGACGCACTGTGCTCATCAGGGCTAGAGACTGCCTCTCTTGAACATCCTTGATAACTATGGCATACTTCTCAGACATTAGTTTGAATATTTGTCAGTACTCATGTGGAATGTCTTTCCAAAGCATGCGTCATTAGGCACAATTTAACCACAACATTCTATAAATTAGATCAAAGTCTCAGTGAATGAGCATGTAAAATTTAGCAATCATAATGCAACTAAATTAGTTATAACAAAACAATAAAAAGGATAGAATTGCATAAAAAACATGTTCTAGTGAAAAAGAGATTGAACACGGGCTGTCTATCATAGTTTGACGCTAGTTGAACTTTCACTGTCAAAATTTATTGAAGTTAATATTTTCACTCTCCAGGGATTCTGGGGAATTTCCAAGGGAATTGAGAGGATCAAAGCAGAAGATTCCAGGCAGTTCCTCAGGGGGAGCTGCAGCATAGTTTGTTAATTTCAATCCCCCATGATGTTCAACACTTACTATCTTTTCTTGTCCCTAGCTTCCTGTAATGCCTGACACTTCCTTGTTCAGCTCTGTTCTCAGGTAGTAAAGTTACTTCTTTGGAGTTTATGGAACAGTGATGGTGGATGATGAATACAGAATTCTCACTACTAAGCTTTATTTTACTGGGGGTGGAACAACTCTCAATGGAAAGGGTATTTTGCCCACTCTACCTCCACCACACTTTCCTATTTTGAATAGGGGACTATGAGACATAAATATTTGTGGGATGCTTCATGGAAGATATGCAGTGGCAGATGGGAGACCTTAAAGGTAAATATGGAGTGAATATAGTGTGAACAACTTCATGGTGTCCAGTAATATAACTTTTAAAACGAACCTCACTTCAACTCAACAAAAGAGTACCATTCTGAAAAGAAACATTATTAAAGGTTCATTAATACAATAGAAAATGGGTTGGGTGTGGTGGCACATGCCTATAATACCTGCTACCAAGACACTAAGAGTGGTGGATCTCTTGAGCTTGGGAATTCTAAGCTGCAATGGGCTAAGTTAAAAAAGCACCTCACTATTTGGCAGCAGTATGGTGAGTTCCTAGGAATGGAGGCTGCCTAATATGGGGCAAATTAGCAGAGGTCAGAAAAAGGAACAGACCTCCTAAGCTGAATTGAGTGGGATCAGGCTGTGGGTGGCCCCTGTGCTTTTACCTTTGAAGGAAAGGAAAGAAAGAGGGAGGGACAGAGGAGGGAGAAAGAGAGAGAGAAGAGAGATTGAGAGAGAGAAATTGAGAGAGAGAGAGAGAGAGAGAGAGAGAGAGAGAGAGAGAGAGAGAGAGAGAGAGAGAGAGAGAGAGAGAGGGACAGAGATACAGAAAAAGACATAACACAGAGCGACACAGACATAGCCACAGAGGCCCAGAGACCCAGAGATATAGAAAAAGATAAAGGAGGGGAGCAAAGAGGGAGACAGTAAGGGAGGAAGAGAAGAAGAAAGGAAGAGTTGAAGGAAAGGTGAAAGAAAGGAAAGGAGAAAGAAAGAAAAAAGAGTTTGATGTCTTTTCAATGAAATAAATTTATTTCTATTTTCCAAAACGCATGCCAAATTCATCTGATGAATTTAGATGTTTACTGGTAATATTTCAGTGACCATACATGTGTATGTATATATGTATACACACACACATAGTGTGTTACATGCCAAAGCCCCAATCACTAATATATGTACATATGTATATGTATGTATATCTGTGTGTATGTATATACACATACCTATATAAACACATATAATAATACATATGCACCTAATATACAAACATATGTGTAAGACATATATATAAATATATTAGTGGATTGGGGCTTTGGCATATGCTCAGACCACCTAATATGAGGCATTCTCATGGGAGATGCCAAGGACTTGCTTCTGGGAGAAGACATACCATGGGGGAAAGAGCAGCCTCTTTCCATCCTCTGTCTTTAAACCTGCTCAACTGATTCAGTCTTTCTTCCAGAGGTATCTAATGGTGAAAGATAAATTCACTCACTGACTGGCATCATATGGTAATTGGGGATAGGCTTGGGGACACCTTCCCCCACTGTTTGGCCACATGACCCTGAAAATGGGTTTGGCGTTTGCATCTTGTTTTTTTTTTCAGTTCTAGAGCAGGGATTGGAATTCTAGACCCAGGAGCCTGAGCCAAGGGAACTTGGGGCCCAGGATTCCAGGCTAAGGCTGAAATTAGCCAAGCAGGGAAGCCCTTAGAAGCCAATGTCCTGGGACACAAATTCAAGGTGGTTTGAATTTGGAACTTGTTGGCACTAATGCCATTTGGGCACTGGGTTAAGCAGTGAACCTAAACGTCTTCCTTCCCAGAGACTGGAGCAAGGCATAGAGAGGGCAGGACATAGCTTAGGGAATATTATGCCCTTGAGGGATTGGAAAAAATGTTAGTATGTTTTGTTACTGTAAAGCCTTGAAAGTAAATATTGATTTTTAAAAGCTAATCTGACTGTGAAGTGGTTAAATGTAACTGTAGTGCTTGGACTCCTAAATCTGGGGGAACATAATCACTAGGCATTTGAGCCAACGGTAGAGATGAGAGACACCCCCCACCCTCCCATTCCCAAATCGCTAAAAGAATGAACAAGACTGGATTTCTACTTCTCTCTCAGAATATGATTTACTATTCTTTTCTAATGAAATAACAAGTCATTCTACCCTCTTATTAATTCACCCTGAATATGGTCAAAAGGGAGTTTTGATGGATTAAAATTTTCTCTGATTTTGTGGCAATGAAAAATGTTTCTTTTGATGACTTTCCTAAATATAGATGAGGGTGATTTGTGTAAGAAAAAAGTTACTTCTATGACAAAGGAAGAAATGTGACTCACTAGGAGCCAGGAGACCTGGGTTCTGGTTCTAGCTCTTCTAGCTATTCTACTAATTAACTGTGTAGCTGATCGAGTAATAGATCAGTGTCAACTTAGAGGGATCTGACTAACAGTGTTCCATAAAGCCCTGTATTTACTCATCCATATTTTCTCAGTGATTGGATGAAGACATGTCAAATCTATATACAATACAAAGCTGGAAGGAGTAGTTAGAAAATCAAGATTTAAAATAATCATGATGGCCTACAGTAATGAACACAAACTAATAAGATGAAATGAAGCAGAGATAAACACAAAGCTCTCCTCTAAGGTTAAAAGGAAGAAAAAACAGTAACAACAGCTGTACAGATACAGGATGGGAGAGATCTGACCTAACAGTTCATTTAAAAAAGACTTGGGATTGTCATTAACTACAAGTACAACGTAGCTGTAAAGAACGCCGATAACATTACTCTGATGGTTCTGTGATACCAGCAGTGACTACTACCCTCACCGATGCAGATCACAATCACTCCATATCTTGCCATCTTGTGATTCATTTCCATTTTTTCCCCATAAAACCTCCATCAAGTATCTTGAGGGCACCAGTATACCGTATATGCTGTACATTTATTTTCTCTACCTCATGCTTGTTACGAAGTCCTGTCTACTTCCTTTTCTCAATATAGACATCTCGAATAATACCTTCTATGTCTCTCTTTGCCAAAAAAATGGTAGCCCAAGAAACATCACCTTAGGCTGAATTAATAGAAGAAGACTATCCAGATCCAAGTTCTCTGGATCTGGACATTATTAGCCCAGGAAGTAATGGCTGGGTTTCAGTCGGCTGCATTAGAGGTAATATTCACATTGATAAAGTTGCAGATACACTAGAGTATTAGAGTATTCCAATCCTAGGAGGTAATTGTGTTATTATGTTCTACAGATATCAGACCACAAAAGAGGGAACTATGTCTGATTATTAGTGCTACATTTTTAAGGGAACACTGACAAGTAGGGTGTGCCCAGAAGAGGTCAATCAAAGGTACATAATAATTAATACTAATAAGAAGAAATGATGATAATAGCTAGCCTAATGCTTTATGATTTGCAAGGTGCTTTACAAATATTATCTCATTTGATCCTCACAACTCTGGGGGAGTAGGTGCCATTATTATCCCCATTTTATCCTCATCACATTATGAGGAAACTGAAGCAGATAAAGGTTAATGACTTGCTCAAGGTAACAGAGCTAGTAAGTGTCAGAGGCTGTATTTGAAATCAGCTCTTCCTGACTCTAGGCCCAGTGCTCTATAAACTAACAAGCATCTTTAAATATTTGAATGACTGTCATATGGAACACAAAGAATAGATATTCTTTGTAACTATAAAAGGTATAACTAGGGTTTATAAGAATACATTACCTGAGTTCAAATCCTGCCCCAGACTCTTATAAGCTGTGTGACCCTGGGCAAGTCACTTAACCTATTTGGCTAGGTGTGTTCAACCATAAAAATTGACATAACAATAGCACCAACTACTCAGGGTTGTTGTGAGGACTAAATAAGATAACATTTACACAAGGTTTAGCACAGTGCCTGGTACATAGTAGGAATTTTAAAAATCCTTGTTTCCTTCTTTCCTGCTTTTGGGTCTATGATTGAACTTCATGCTTCTAAGATATGTTTCAATTCTAAGATTTTCTGATTCTGTGGTTCTCTAACTTAGATCATGTCATTTTAACTCTCTAGCCCTCAGCCTCCTTATCTATAAAATCAGGAGAACAGAATCATAGATAATATATTACATGTATCAAATAACTTAGAAATTTATAAATATTTAAGTAGAAATATTGTTTTTTTCAATGTGTTTCATTAATATCTCTAAACGTAGCTGATTTCTTATAATGTGTTAGTGAATATAGAGTATTTCTCAGTATATCCATATGAGAAACTCTATCTGTTTTCATGAATACATTTTCCCCCATTCAGTTTTGCTTTTTCATTTAATTAAAGAATTTTGCCTTCTCTCAGAAGTCAGCAAAAAAAAAATTCCACATGTATGTATTACCAAATAAGTTTACTAAGAATACATACCCCTATAAGGTATGCTTATCACCACTGCTTATAAGATATGCCTATGAGATTAATAGAAGAAAGAATGCTAATTTTGTTGAAAAAATTGCATAGCAAATGCATCAGAGTATCAACATGCATTTCAACCAGAGGCTTCCAGGAAACTGCCAACACAAGTATTAGGGTATAGTAAAGGATAATAATATAAAGTTCATGTTTCAGGATAGTGGAAACTTCATTAGACTCAATTTCCACTATCAATTATTAAATAAACTCACCTGAGTCTTTTCCTCCCTCCCAACTCATACAAGACAAAAACCTCTGGGAAAGTACATAACCTTTGTTATGCATGAGTGGATATCAAACTGAAAAGATCTGGAGTCTCTCTGCACGCTAAAGATTTCCTAGAGATTACACCCTAAGAATTATGTCATAAACTTTTGGCGTTTCACAGAAAAATAGTGCTAATCAATGCAAATTTTAAACAGCTAGAGAATAAACTCATAAAAGAAGTATTTGAAAACATTTCTCAAAAGAATTAATACTTTCAGCTTTCCAGTAACAATTGCATGACACAACAGTGCATCCCGTGTTCTGTATTTTAGTCAGTTACTTCAAAATATTTTATAGATAATGAAGATCTACACCGTTCATGGACTGTAGTTGTATTATGATACCTATCTTCTAGTTATGGAAATTGAATTTCAGAGAGGAGAAGACATTGCTCACAAGCACCAAATGAAGCAGTGGCAGAGCTGATAATAGAATCCATGACTCCAGACTTTGCGCTTCACTGACTCAACACCATCTTTCTACACTAGATATATATGGGAGCACTCCCACAAACTAGGGGATAAAGGCTTCCTCTATACTGTATTGTGTTAGCATTGAATACCTGGATCAGGAAAAAAAAAGCCTTAAGCATTTTCAGAGGACAATATCTAAGATCCCTGAAGGGGGAAAATCTATTTCAAGAAATGAGATTTTGTTACTTCACTCTCTATGCTCACCCTACACTTTACTTTGAGAATGACTCAGTAATGCAGCAAATTGAATAGATTTATATTGGTATCTTTTTCTAGACCCAAGTTTTAATTCCTACCCACATCTATTTTCATATCTAGAGAGCAACAGATCCCTATTAACATCTGCATCCAGCCACATCACTCTATCTATGCTAATGAAGAAGGCTTATTTGGCAGTGTGCTTGAACATGAAATTAGGTATTTAATAGGATCCTAACAAATTAGATTTTCAGGTAAAACCAAACAAATCTCAGAATCTTAAAGCCTTTGTCTCCACTGGTGAAATTTTGTGTCATGCTCCCAGACTTTGCTTACTGTGTCATCTTTCTGAACTGTCCCCAGACAAGTTTCACAATCTTGGGTGAGTTTCAGTCTTGAATACCACTGATCCATATTATCAACAGCTTTAAAAATCATAAATCTTGTGATTCTTACGTATAAGGAGATGCTTAAAATTCTTACATATAAGGAGACACTTTAAAATCCAATGACATCTCTGTAGTTTTTTTCTTTTCGTAGCTCAGCATTTAATTTTGAAATGTCACGCTGAAATTGACATCTGGCACAGAAGAAAGAGGACTGGATTTGGAGTTTGAGGATTTGAGTTTGAATCCCGGGTCACTTAACCTTTCTAGGTTCCAGTCTACTCAGTTGTAAAAGGAGAGCTGAGATCAGATTACCTTAAAGTTACTTCCAGGTTGAAAATTCTATAATCCTTAATGGTACTTTTGCTATACATGTTTTAATAAATTAAAATGCTATGATTTACATCAGAACTCATAACAGTTCCTGTAGCAGAAAAGAAACCAGGACACATATAGATAGTGATAGACGTCACATCTGAGATATGAAAGGAATTATTTAACATCTTAATTAATAATTTATTTCTATCTATAAACTATATGTATTTTATATGTATTTTTAAAACATACAAAGTATGTGTACTCTATAACACATCAGTTACTTAGACAACACATCTTCATTAAGCACTTACAATGCTCCAGGCGCTATAGGGATGGCTTTTGCATAATCAATAATATATAATGTATTTACATCCATTTTATAGGGTTTGGCATAATTTCTATATACTCATCGATTAAATTTATTGTTTTATGCATGTAGAAATGTTGGATCACTGGAAATATTTTAGATTGTTGCATGTTAGCAAGGGAAAATGGATTTCAACCCCCAAAAGACTAGAACTGAAACTCTAGAAGTTTCTCTTTGAGGTACAAGGTCAAAGAGTTCAAAGGTAGAAGACAGAGCTGGAATAAAGATTATAGGGAAGAAGAAAAAAGATTTTTAAAAAATTGTCGTGGATATTAAACAGAGGCACATGTATGAGATCTTGCTATAACATATCTACATCTATGGTAAGTTGTAGTTTATTCTGTTGATAATGTATGTTTTATAATCAAGGAGACTCGACAAAATTTGGGTCTATGAATATAAAAACTAACTGTCTCCTCTCTGTCTCTCTCTCTTTCTCTGTCTCTCTCTGTCTCTGTCTTTCTCTGTCTCTGTCTCTCTCTCTATCTCTGTCTCTCTGCCTCTTTCTCTCCCTCTCTCTTCCTCTCTCCTTCCCTCCCTCCCTTCTGGGAGAACTTTGGCGACTGAGAATTGGATCAGCCTATATAACATCCTGATTTTAAGGGCTAGATATAATCATCAATTCTCAACATATATTGATGATCCTTCATGGATGTTTGTATTTTAAATCTGTCATAGGTATGCGCCTTATATAATGACACACCAAAACAAGCCTAGAGAGTTATATGATCCTAGTCTGAGAGTTGGAAATGACCTTAGTGACCATCTATTTCAACCCTCTCATTTTTCAAATAAGGAGACTAAGTCACAGAGATGTTATTTAGCCCGGAGTCAGAAAATTCAATGTATTCTTTCTTTTCTTTTAAATAATTTACTTTGAACTTAAAACAGTAACAAAATGAATTCTTTTTTTTTTTGTCTTTTCTGTTTATTTAGCAATGACTCCCTCTTGTTCCTATGCAGGTCATCATCATATCAAAGCACCTGTGTCTTGTCTGTACATTCCAATGATCTAGCATGAATTCAGAAGCCACATATGGGCTAAGTGATCCTGGTAAGTAACTGCACAGTAACTAACTGTAGAGTATTGACCATTCTTCCTTTGAGACAAGGACATGAGCTCCGCTTTGTGGTTTTAGCCACAGATTCAGCAGTGAAAGAACTCTTCCAACATCACATGAAACTTAGACAGAGATAAATAGATAAGATAGATAGATAGATAGATAGATGATAGATAGATAGGTAGGTAGATAGATAGATAGCTGGATGACAGTGAAAAGGATGTGATTTCTATTTTACTTTAGTTTGTTAGTCTAGAAGGACTTTTAGAAGTCATCTAATCTAATACCTTCATTTCATGGATGAGGAAACAGAGGCCCCAAAATGGTAACATGCCCAATTACACACATTGAGGAAGGAGCAGAGCCTGACAGAATCCAGGTCTCTTGACTGAGCGCAGTGTTCTCCTCAAACACCTTACCACTCTCAGTTCCTTTTTACCAGCTGTCCTTGATGTAGTGTTGCTCCCTTACTACTTTATCTCATTTTGTGAAGATCTTACATGATTCTTTTTATTTCAGCCTTTCCTTTATGCTTCCCTCATATGGGAAATAGAAAGTAATAATTTTTCAATCTCACCTGAGCCCTTCCTCTTACATTCTTGAAAGAAATCTTATAATTGCAAACATTTTGACTGATTGTGGTCTCATTTTCATGACAATTTTCTTTTTACTGTCAGTCTGATTTCAGTATTCATTTTGACAGTGGGAGTTCTGGAGTGTGTGTGTGTGTGTGTGTGATTCATTCAACTTGATTTGAACTTCCATCATTTCCTCTTACCTTCAGCACAACCTTGAATTTTTGATTTTACTAATGCAAAGAAGCACTAAGTAGTGAGCATGATTCTTCTTTTTACTATTGTTATTTGAGAAAACCAAGATAAGTTTGGATTTTAGTGGCTATACTTGATGTAATCAGTTAGTCTATACTGCGCTAAAAAGTGAGGGTACAAAGAATAGCAAAAAAAAAATTCTCTCCCCAAAGTTCTTCTATTCCAATAGAGGAGAATACTCAACAACTTTTTAACTCCCTCAGTATCCTCTGACAGCAGGGCTGGAGGGTAGAGCACTAAACTCTGCCCAAAGTTTTCCTTCATAGAGAGAAGCTGGGAACTGAACTTTGCAGATAACTTTTCACTTTCCATCAGCACAGGTCTTCCTGACTCCAAGGCCAGTTTTTTCTTTCCAACATTCCTTCCAACATTCCAACATCCAACATTCCAACATTCTGTACTTGTTGCCTCTCATGACATAATGAAAGTAATTAAATTAATATAAGAAAAGATGACAATGTAGAGAATAGTTAGAAAAGTAATTACAAAACAGAAGGTGAGAATTGAGTATAAAAAGGAGGTGACATCATTATGTGATAGAGAGACAGTAGCTTTTTTTTTAAAAACAATTGAGATACTTTTTTCAGGATAAACAACAATTAAAATATAATACAGAAGTAGTGATTCACATTGACTTCCCAGCTATATCTCCCAGCTCCCCTTCAAAGTTGTCCCCATTGCTGCCCCTTATTCCAAATCTGTAATAATTAGCTCCTTTTCTTATCTCTGGTCTGACTGGCTGTCCACTGAAAAGCTTGAGAACGTATTACAAAATCTACATTAGCTACCTGCTTTGATTTCTCCCCCACTTGTTGCTTCCATGTATCCAGCCAATTCTAATCTTATTCTGTCTGCTTGGTTATTCCCTCTAACCACCAGTAAAATTGATCAATACAAAGAAAAATAAATTGATCAATACATATGTAATGTTTCTCTTCCTCAGGGCCATCCTTATTCTTTTTAATTTTTCAATTTCATTTCTGATTGTTTTGTTTTTGATTCTTTCTATTTACATTGCTGTAGTCATTGTGCATATTACTTTCTTGTCCCAGCTTGCTTCACTCTGCATCAGATCATGTAAATTTTTTCCATGCTTCTCTGCATTTATATGTCTGTCATTTCTTAGAGAGCAATAGTATCCCATTGGTTTCATGTGCCATAATTTATTTCACCATTCCATAAGTGAGGGGCAGTAATTGTTTCCATTTCTTTGTTGTCACAAAAGTGCTGCTTATTTTCATGGCTATTTTTAATATATTGCATCTATTTCTAGGAAGACATTGTCAAAGACTCGAAAAGAGGAGCCAGTATTCTGTTCACAGTTTTGACACTTAATTGTCTAAATCTACTCCAGAGAATCATGACCTGGGGTCTATAAAATTGGGTTTTGTTTGTTTTGCTTTTTGTTGTTGTTGTTGCTGCTATTTTGATAGCTATATTTCAATATAATTAGTTTCCTTTGTAACCCCGTGTATTTTATAATAGGCATCTAGAAATATTCTGAAGAGTTCATAGATTTTGCCAGGCTGACAAAGTGGTCCATGACATACAGAAAAGGTGAAGAACCTCTGGTCTAGTTCCACAATTTCCCCTTCATTCATTCTTTAAAATTGCAGGAATACTGTTTTGTGACATGCTTTTAAATGGTAAAGAACAGCCATTCTCTCTCTTCCTCAGTGCTATGCTTAAATTAAAACCCTCATTACTGTTATGTGTAATTTGAGTAAAGCTACAGTCACAGTGAAGGATTCTGGCTCATTTACACATTAGGAGGATATTACTAACCTTAAGGTATAAATTTTTAAACATTCTTAGAGAATCTAATGACAAGAACAGAACATTTGAAGTGCATCCATGCCCTCTAATTGTACTTCATGACTTGCTGTAGTATTTTTCATTGAGGCTTTCCAGTGTCTTACTTTTTAAAGCTTTACTTTTTCCTTCAGGAGAAAAATATGAAAATTTATAGAAAGAATGAGTTAATTATTTCTAAGAATAAGAATAATCCAGGACTGGGTTTTTTCCTTCCTTCCTTCCTTCCTTCCCTTCTTCATTCTTTCTTTATCTCTTTCTTTCTTTCTCTTCCTTTTTTCTTCCTGTCCCCCCTTCTCCTTTCTCCTTTCCTCTCTTCCTTTCTTTCTTCCCTTCTTTCCTCCCTCAATTCCTCCATTCCTTTCTTCCTCCCAAACAAAAACATCCCAAATCTCCATTGATACCATTAGTAATTTAATATACCTGGTACTGGGATAAGGGCCAGTTAGAAAACCAGGCTAACTTTCTGCCTGGTTGGATTTGTTTGATAACTGAAGGGTTCCTAGGAAATTCTTTTAGCTGTTTCTCCCTTCTAATTTTTATAATCTGATCAGCCAGGAACTTACTGATCTGCCTTTTGTAGCATTTACTCTGATTCCTACTGCCACTAAGGACCACACAAGCTATCATTTTATGCCATGTGTTGTGACTTCATTAGACTGAAATACACATAATTCCCTTTAACTCTCTCTCTGTCTCTGTCTCTATCTGTCTCTCTCTCTCTCTCTCTCTCTCTCTCTCTCTCTCTCTCTCTCTATCTCTTTAATTCTTACTTTCTTCCTAGTCAATGAGACTTTATGATCTTTCAGAACTTCACATTATGTTTATGGTCTTTTGTGCTTTGTTACTATGCTCAAAAGATGACTGATAGCATCTTTAAAATAGAGATTTTGAAGTATTACAGAGTAAACTATTTTCCTTCAATTTGCCTTGGTCTATGTCTGGTGCCTTTTCCTGATCTGTGCCCTCCTTCACCCTTCCCTAGCCAAGGCCCAAATATAATTAAACTGAAGGGTTGAAAGCAAGTCAGGACGTGGTTAAATACCTCTGTTAAATTGAGGTCACTAATGGGAAAGAAGTCAAATGCCATCAGGGCTATTTTCTATCACAAATCCTGATTCTCCTTGAAGGAAATCTACTAAAAAAATCTTCAGGTGAAAAATGAAAGCCCTCTTCCAGTTCTAATATTCTTTGACTATACAATTCTGCCAAAGATCACAATGAAAAATAAAAGTACAAAGATTTCACATAGCCCAGGAGACAATATGTCCATTTCTAAAGTTACTTCCAGATCTCTAGAGTATCCAGGTAGATGACAGTCTTCCCTAAAAGCCGGATTCAGGTTATAGTACAAATTAAAAACACTACAAAAATTCCCAGTGAGCATTTCACATTTTTACCTAGGAACCCTAAAAGCCTAAACGCAGCTAACTTGATTATGAACAAATAATTAGCAGAGATGCTTAACTCTCTAGTATGGCCATTGACACACTTCATACAATTTTTTTTTTCATGTTCAGGAGACAGCATTTGTGAGCGCATTAATGTGATTTTGAAGATTACAACTTTGCTGTAACTTCAGAGATGTGAACTGACTATGCCATGGTCAGTCACATAGCAAATAACTGTCAGAGATGATACTTGAATATAGGTCTTTCTGACTCCAAATCGAGTACTTTGTGTACTAAACTGTGTTATATGGGACATAATAGAAATCAAGTCTAGAATTTCTACTGGCAATAATGTGCTTCTAAATTCTGCTTATATATTTAAAAGATATCCAGGTGCTGTGGGTGGAAGCCCTGAAGACTTTGGTGTAATTTCAAAGGAAATCTAGAACAAAATGTTGGAAATGTAAGTACGTTTTATCACCCAAATAAGATTCTGGTAGCTATTCCCTACCAGCTCTCTGGATACTCTATTTTGTTTATCTGTGAGTTCAGTGTCTGGGGTAGAGTCATTATTATTATTATTATTTTTTTGGCAATTGGGGTTAAGTGACTTGCCCAAGGTCACAAAGCTAGTAAATGTCAAGTGTTTTGTCTGAGGCCAGATTTGAACTCAGGTCCTCCTGACTTCAGGGCTGGTGCTCTATCCACTATACCACCTAGCTGCCTCCAGAGTCATTCTCTCCACCCTAAGTCTAGCCCTTCATACTAGGGGACTTCAGCATACATACTGATATTCCCTTACACATCCTAATTTCCAGTTTCTCAATCTATTCAATTCCTATGAGACCTCCACTCCACCTTAGGCATACAAAGAGAACTGTATGTTCTTGATTAATGCCATCACCTACAAGTGTTCTACTTCCATGTTCATTAACTTGAAATTCCTTTACCTCATCAAAATCTTTTATCATTCCACCTTTCCCTCTGCCATATATTCCTCTGTTCTTCATATTTACATTTTCCTCTCTTCTCTATCTCCACCTTTTGGTGAATCATCTTAGCTCCATGCCATCTACTACACTTAAACCCCTTACCCTTTATCCTATTGCTGACCTAGTCTCATCAAACCTCAACCTGAGATTACTTTCACCATCAACCTCCTTCACTTCGATTCACATGTAGAAAAAAATCATGAAACCCTGTGTGGGTCCATTACAAATTGACCTTATATAATTGCAGCTAGTGTATCAACTGTAGCAAGACAAGTCTTTCATACTTACCTTTTATACCTACCTAATTGATTTGCTATCTCATATGTTAAAATGACTATTCTAAACCTTATCATGCCTACTTAAGCCTTCCTCCTTCCATTCTCTCAGATGATGACTGTTTCACATATTAGTGGAAAAAATAAGGTCTTTTGTCTAGAGCTCCCTTTTCTTCCCTCCTCTGTATGTCACATTACTCAGGAGCCTTCTGCCTGTCTCAGATGAAGAGGTGGTCTTTCTCCTTGCCAAGGAAAACCCTTCTACATGCACAAGTCATTTCATTCCATCCTATCTTGATTAGAAGATTGCCTCCTCTGTCATTCTTACTGTCTTGCTAATGTTCAATCTCTCTGTCTATTGGATGCTTCCCTTGGGTCTACAAATTTCTGATCCATCCCTAAAAATCTCTCACCTGGCCTGTCCATCCCTGCTGCTAACATCTCTTCTCTTTCATGTCTAAAGTCCTTGAGATGCCACTTGCATTTGGTGTGTCCACTGCTTCTTTTCTCACTCCCTTCTAAACCCTCTGAAATTTGGCTTCCAAAAATCATTTGATTGTCATTATTATTTCTAAAGTTACCAGTGTTCTCTTAATTGCCTTATTAGCCTTCTTGACGTCTATGGAAGCTTTGACACTGTCAAGCTGGATACTCTCTTCTCTAGGTTTTCATGACATTGCACTTTCCTGGTTATCTGCCCATTTGATCATTTCTCTCTTTCCTCTACTTGATCTTCCTCTGGGCCATGTCTGCTAACTATAAGGTATCTCCCAAAGTACTGCCCTAGGCCCTCTTCTCTTCACCCTGTATGCTATTTCACTTAGTGAATTCATTGGCACTGTGGGATCAAATCATCTCTATGCAGGATTCTCATCTCTATTTATTGAACTTAAACTACTCTTCTGTGCTCTAATCTCATATTACCAATTGCCTACTGGGCATCTCAAAGTGAATGTCCTATAGACATTTCAAACTCAACATGTCCACAACTGATCTTTCCTGCCAAACCCATGACTCTTTTGATCTTCCCTATTTTTATTGAGAGCACCACCATCCGCCCAGTCTCCTAGGCTGGCAATCTTGAATCTTTACTTACAATCATCCCACGTAGCCAATCTGTTTCCAAGTGTTTTCGCTTCTATCTTCACAGTATCTACCTTCATAGTATTATTCTACTCACACAGACACTGCTTTAATTCATGCCTTCATCACTTTTTTTCTATATCATTTTTTTTTTAGGCAATTGGAGCCAAGTGACTTCCCCAGGTTTACACAGCTAGTAAGTGTCAAGTGTTTGGTCTGGGCCCAGATTTGAACTCAGGTCTTCCTGACTTCAGGGCTGGTACTCTATCCACTGTGCCATCTATCTGCCCCCCTTCATCACCTCTTGCTTGGATTATTTTAATGGAATCAAGTATCTATCCATTTCAGTCCATTCTCCATTGGGTTTTGAAAATGATCTTCCTACAGCACAGGTCTGATTATATCACACTCTACTCAATAAATCCCACTGGCTCCCTATTACCTTTTAATATATGTGTGTGTGTGTGTGTGTGTGTGTATACACACACACACACACACACACACACACACACATATATATATACACATACATACTTATATATGTATATATACATGTATATACATATATATGTATATATATGTATGTGTGTATATATATACACATATATGTATGTATATACATACATACATATATATATATATATATATATATATATATATATATATATATATATATATATACCTGAAATATAAAATTCTCTGGCTTTTAAAGACTTTCCATTAACAACTAGTCCTTCCCACCTTTTTAGTTTTCCACTTTACTTTCCTCTGCATACTCTATAATCCAGTTACATTAGCCTTCTAAAAATTCTTTGCCTATAATGATCCATCTCCTAAATCTATGCCTTTTTGGTGTCTGTACTCCTTCATGGAATGCTCTTCCTCCTCACCTCAGCCTCTTGCCCTCCTTGGAATACTTTAAGATTAAATTCAAATGCTCTCTTCTTCAATCCCCACCACTTCTAGTGACTTCTTTCTGAGATTATCTTCCATTTATACTGCATACATCTTGTATGTACAAAGTTTTTGCATGCTGTCTCCTCCATCACATTCTAATGGATGCCTTGAGGGCAAGGACTGGGTTTTTTTCTTAATTATTAGTATCTCCAACACAGCACAGTGCCTGTCACATGCTAGGTGCTTAATAAATGCTTGTTGGTTGACTAATTGACCTTGCAGGTCCTCACTGTTATGAGATTAGAATTTGCAATAATAATGAAGTCTCAGAAAGAAGACAGAAGAGTAAGAAAACAAGATACCAGAAACTTAGAGTGTAGCTATTGTTTTTTATTAAGTTATCAGCAGGAATATGACAATGGAAGATCAATTTTACCTGGATAGCAAGTGATAAAAGGATTATTATAACCCTTTCTCAGCCCTTCACCACACAGCCAGTGTGCACAGTTAACAGGTGGGGCAAAAAGGTAGTTGGCAGCATGAGACAGAAAAATGAAGACTTCAAATGAATCTGTTAAAAATTGAGAATTTTCTGAAAGATTACACTACTTAATGTTTCTTCTGGAATCAGTTGACAACTATTAGTGTGCAAAATTCAGGCTGATTTCCTTGCTAGAAGAGAAGGGAGAATGGCTGGGAAAATCCTTGGTGCTTTCTGGCTTATCCAGAAGAAGGAAGATTCTTTGGTGTGACGGAAAGATCATGTTTCCATAGTAAAAAAAAAGAGGAGGACTCTCAGGAAACTGCCTGAAGTAAAAGAATGGAATTATTTGAAAAAGAGAATTGAAAAAATACACTGCTATGATCACATCACTGTTATTCTATAGATAGGGCTATATAATATGCTTGAAGTTTTTCACCAGGAGGGTGTATATGAATGCTTTGGGAGTAGAGAGGGAAAGACAGGTTCCTTTGTACCACAGAATGACGAAAAAAGATTCACTGATCCCACAGAAAGAGCAAAGACATTAGTTTCTGGCCACAGAAAGAAGAGAGAGAAAGTGATGGTCAACAGCTCCCAGTTTAAGAGGATGGAACACTATAAATTGACCAAATGTGAAAAATTAGGAGATGTTTTGCCTCTTTGGGCCAGGTATCTGAAATTTATGTAGAGCTCTGAAGACTACTCATCACCCACATCAATGGTGATTCATGCTGAGATCAGTGGCACTGACAATAAGATAAGCATATCTAAGGATTACAAAGCTCTAGGCAAGATACTGAAAACTTTAGGGGCTCAGGTGGCATTTTCATGAATATTACAGATGAAATGTGCACTAAATAAGTGAAAGGAGGATATGGGAAGTGAACAGCTGGCTAAGAAGATTATATAAATTTATGGAATTTAGTTTGCTGTACCATGGTTTCAGGCACAGCAACATTGGGCTCTTGGCCTGTGATGGAATACATAAATAACTATAATACAAGTAAAAGGATGGCATGTGCAGAGGAGAGTTCTGGGGGAAGTGCTATGAAATTTATAAAAGGAGAGAGCAGTTTTAATGGGAGAGGAGTAATTAGGAGAAAAAGGCAGAGGGAATGACAACTATGTTGGGCCTTGAAAGAAGAGACTTCGACAAATGCAGATGGGGTGGTTTGTGAGGCATTGAGAGAGAGGGAGCTCCACTCCAGACATGGGGATGACATAAGAGAAATCATGGAGGGGTAACTAGGTGGCGCAGTGGATAGAGTACCGGTCCTGAAGTCAGGAGGACCTGAGTTCAAGTCTGGCCTCAGACCAAACACTTGACACTTACTAGCTGTGTGACCCTGGGCAAGTCACTTAACCCCAATTGCCTGAGAGAGAGAGAGAGAGAGAGAGAGAGAGAGAGAGAGAGAGAGAGAGAGAGAGAGAGAGAAATCATGGAGATGGGAGAAAGTAGGAGAACAGGGAACAGAGAACAGAGTTGTTTGTTTGGTACACAGATCATATCAAGGGAAATATTCTGAGATAATTATGGACTGGTAGGTTGGAATCAGATTACTGAAGGTCTTTAATGCTAGAATTGAGATATTATGCTTAATTATATGTATTTGGCTGGCACTGAAGATACACTGCAGGTTTTTGAGTAAAGGAGTGATGTGATCATGGCAATATGTTAATAACAAATAATAGTAATGGATATCTAATAGCAGTACACATTACCTCATTACACTCAACACAGGATGGCTGAAAGGGACTTCTGACACCACGTGGTCCAACCATTTCATTTAACAGATGAGGAAACTGAGGCATGGGGAGGTTAAGGGACTCACCTAAGTTCTCAGAGGAAGGATTTGAATCCAGGTCCTCTGACTCTGTTTCTAATGGTACTGTTTCTAACAGTACTATTTCTAGTATATCACATTGCCTCCTGGTATTATCTCCCCCGACAGATAAGGGGAGTGAGGCTCAAAGAAGTTACATGATTTGCCCCAGGGGTTCATATAGCTAGTAAATATCTGAAATATGATTCAGACCCATGTCTTCTTGATACTATCCAGTACTCTGTCTACTTTATCATGCTGTATCTCCAAATTACTTGGGAGGAAGATGTATGGATTGGAGAGGTGGGCAAGAAGAGCATTTGTGAGGATATGACAACAATCTAGGTGAGAAGCAGCAAGGCCTAAACAAAGATGTTTAGGGAAGGAAAGAAAAGAGCAAATGTGAGAAATGTAGAGGTGGAAACAAAGGCTTTTTGGCAACTTGGTTGTGTGGGGTTAAGGAGAGATATGTGTTACTGATTACTTGATGAGAAGGTCCCATCAGATTAGCTAGTATGATAGAAAAAGAAAATGACAGATGTTGGCAAAGATGTGGAAGAATTGGGACACTAATGCACTGTTGAAGTTCTGAACTGGTCCAGCCATTCTGGAGTACAACTTGGAACTATGCCCACAGGGCTATAAAGCTGTGCATACCTTTTGACACAAAAATATCACTACCCTGTCTAGATTTCAAAGAGATCAAAGTAAAAGGAAAAGGACCTATATGCACAACAATATTTATAGCAGCTCTTTTGTGGTGGCAAAGACTTGGAAATTGAGGGGATGCTCATCAGATGGAGAATGGCTGAACAAGTTGTGGTATATGATTGTGATGATGTTACTATTGTGCTACAAGAAATGATGGGCAGAAAAACCTGGGAAGACTTATCTGAACTAATGCAAAGTGAAGTGAGATGATCCAGGAGAACACTGTACACAGTAACAGCAACATTGTAACAATGAGCAACTGTGAAAAACTTAGCTACTCTGATCAAGACAATGATCCAAGATAATTCTGAAGGACTTGGGTTAAAAAATGTTATGTGCTAACTGAGGAAGTTTGAATACAGATCGAAGCACATTTTTTTACTTTATTTTTCTTGCATTTTTTTGTAACATGACTAATATGGAAATATATTTTACATTATTTCACATGTATAATTGATGCCATATTGTTTGTCTTCTCAATGAGTGGGAGAAGGGTGAGAAGGAAGAGGAGAATTTGGAACTTGGAATGGAAAAAGAATGTTAAAAATTAATAATAAATTGATTAAAAACCAAATATGGTAAAGTTAGGAAAAAGAAACATTTAGAAATGTTTAGGGGATGTCAATTTTTTTTAAAGACATATTTGCTTTGAGGTCCCAATAAAATATCCAGATATCCCAAAGTTAAAAGTAAGAAATGGTAAGAAGTTGGAGGTGAAGGCACGAATTTGGGAGTCTTTGCCTAGACAGTAATTAAGACATGTCCTTTACCGGGCCAACATAAATAAAACCTGGATAATAGTAGCTATTGAATAGATAAAGCTGCTCAGAGAAATTCATAAAGATGCTTAGGTTATTCCATGATGTTATGGTCAGTAGTGGTTATGGCAGGAGTGATGATGAATAATCTCTTCCCTGATACTTGTTTGAATAATAATCTAAATTTATTCCATTTGGTCCTCTTCTACCTACCTTTCTTCCTTTCTTCCTTCTTTCTGAAAACTATGAGATACAAAAATTCCTTCAACATGCTAGGTAGTTCTTTAGGAAACTTAAGACACTGAAATTTACTTTAGAATACTTAGCATAGATTTTCTCCTTGCTAGCAGACTCTGCTCTGAAAGTTCATGCAAAAGAGTAAAAGTATGCAAGAAATTTGATTTCTAAGAGCTAGAACATTGTTTGAGACTAATGATAATCCTGAAGGAGAATAAGGTCATACATCAACTGCATGAGGGAAACCCTCTAACCAACCACAGATTTTTCATTAGCAACATATATTTGCAAGTAGTCACTGAATTCTGCTTCACACTGCAATTTATAGCAATGATGCAGAGGAAAAAAAAATCAATATATCCAGTGTGTCCTTTAGGATCCTGGCAGTCAGGGAATAATAGTTTCATTAGTATCATTTTTGATGTCAGAAAAATATGAATGGGTATTTCCACGGCAATTTGTTTGGCTCAGAGATTTGTATCCCTTTCCTGTCACTCACCTCTCCCCACCCTACACTACTTCACTCCAGAGAACTGTCAGGCAGATACAACATGGATCGACTATAGTCATTAGTCTAGGTTGGATATAATAGGAATTTATTCCCCAGACTCTGAGTTCAAGACCTTTTTTTCTTTTCAAATTCTCAAGTCATCCTTTAACAAGAAAG
The DNA here is from genome assembly GCF_003287225.1 of Phascolarctos cinereus. Lineage (NCBI taxonomy): Eukaryota > Metazoa > Chordata > Mammalia > Diprotodontia > Phascolarctidae > Phascolarctos > Phascolarctos cinereus. The sequence continues at coordinate 228,026,239 of NW_027556098.1, read as the reverse complement.
AGGATATGAGGGGCCATCTGGTGTACTCTCTCTAACTTCCAATTTAGTGTATGACACACTGGGAAATATTCAACAAGGATATAGTAAATCAATAAGCATCTATTAGGTGTCTGCTATGTGCCAAGCACTATGCTAAATTCTGAGGAATGTAAAATTAAAAAAAATGAATCCCTTTCTTTAAGGAACAATCCGTTTTTTAAGGAACTCACATTCTACTGAAAACTTATGGGCCAGCAAAGGGTCATAGAATTTCATAATTGAAACAGACCTCAGAGGCCATCTGGTTCATCCCACAGCTGAACAAAATCCCATCTAGAAACATTTCTGACAAATGAAACTCTGAATGCACAATTCCAGTAAAGGAAAGTCTACTGCCTTTTGAGGCTGCCCATGATACCTGGAGATCTGGTAAGATATTTTCCCTGCATTCACCCTAAAGTAATCTCTGCAACTTCCATCCAATTTTCCCCTTTCTGTTCTCTGTGGTCAAGTAGAACAAGTCTAATGCCTCTTTGATGTGATAGCCCTTCAAATACCTGAAGATAGTTATCATCTCTAGGCTAAACATTTTCATTTCTCTATTAAATCCTCATATGGCATGATCTTGATGTCTTTCTAGTTAATAGCTGCTTTCCTTAAATGTGGTGCCCAGAAATGGATGTGATTCTCCAGATATGATCTGACCAGGGTGATTGTGGTGTGGTGATCATCTTCCTAGTTCCAGATAGTATGCATTTGAATGTGGCCTAAAATTGAAGCCACTTTCTTGACAGCCATATCTTCTACATTATTTGTGTATTTTTGGCTGTTCAGCTATGACTTCCTTAATATGCGAAAAAGGATCCATAATTTTAATTATGATCAATACAGTTCAAATTACTCTACAATTCACTATTTTGGGTTGTGTATGAAGCAATCAGCCTGCTATGAGAAAGCTTTCCTTTGCTACTGATGCTGTAATTTTACCATCTCCCAATATCCTTCTCTCTAGTCCCCGATAACCCGTAGGGTAATAATTAGAAATGGAAAATGGTGAATCAGATTTCCACTCCAAACCCTGGCATACAGTCTCTTAATACTAGCAAAATTACTTTACTAATGAAATAGCAAGGAGTTGTTACTCCAGTATTTCCTGTATTGGCTCACATTCTACTTTATCTCATCTGAGCTTCCTTTCTCCATGAACTTAGATCTTTTACAAATGACTTCTTCCAAATACATTTCATAATTAATTTTGAACTTAAGCCAAATTTCATGAATGCTTTCTTCTTTCCATTACACCACAAACAGCATTCTAGCTTTCTGTTCTTTACTGATTTCCTCCTATTTACTTTGGTTCTTTCACATTTCCTTAACTATTAAAATTTTTTTTTAAAAAATAAAGTAATATCCTTCCTTTTTTTTTTTTACTTCCATGTCCATTTATTTTTTCTCCTCCCATCAAGTGGTTTGAACAATGCAGGTATTGAATAAATATTTGTCGATTTGAACTGAATTCTCTTTGCTAAACTTTCATCCTAAACTCCCTTTTTATATCCAACACATCACAGATCATCAGGTATAACATCATGTGCCAAAATATCCACTTCCATGTTGAATTGTACATTGTTATAAAGACCTTCATAACTTTTCCACTGCACTATTGTAATAAACTCTGATTTAGTCTCTCCTATCTCTAGTTTCTACCCTCTTCAATCCATTCTCCACATGGCTGCCAAAGTGGCATGTCTAAAACCCGTGTCTGATGATTTCCCACCCCTACTCAAGAAGCTCTGATGGCTCTCTATTGATTCTAGTCTAGAGATTCTTAACCTCTTTTTGTGTCATGTACCCCTTTGGCAATCTGGTGAAGTCTATGGACCACTTCTCAGAATAACATTCTTAAATACATAAAATAAAATGTGAATGACAAAATATACTAATTATATTGAAAAATTGTTTTAAAGTATTAAAAATAAAAGTTCATCATCCCCAGGTTAAGAATCTTTTCTCTAGGATAAATACAAACCCCTCTGTTTCTCCTTTAAAGGCTTTCACAATCTCTCTCCAGTCTACGTGACTGGGTTTATTATATGTTACTTTCCTTCATGTATTGTATGGGTCTTGCAAAACTGTTCTACATAATGTTTTTCACACATGACATTTAATTTTCCTATACCTTTGTAAGGGCTCTCTACTATGCCTGGGATGTATTTTTTCTTCACCTATGCCTCTTATAATCCTTTGCTGCCTTCAAGCCTTAGCTCAAGTGACACTGTTTATGTGAGGTCTTTCCTCACCCCCGAAAAAACACCCAAATTACACTGTGTATAGTTGGTATTGAATTATCTATAATACATGTTGTATTTCCTACCATTTCTAAATAGAAGGTAGATTCCTGGAGGGTAGGGATTGTTTTATTTTTGTATCCCCAGGCCTAACATAATGCTTTATATATAATGGCAGAACAGAAATACCTTTTGACTTAAGGAATTAGGATGAATTGTTTATAAGTGATTCAATTGCCTTTAAATACTACTATAAAAAACAAATATATAAACTTGAAGTAAAAGCAGAGAGCAAGGAAAAATAGATATATTTATAAGAACATTCTTATTAAAAATTCCATATATTCTTTCCTATGTTGTTTGGGTCTCTGAGCACAGGTTTTCTTAAAAGTTGCCTCCTGTATTTAGGGTTCAGTTTTAGAAAAAAATAAATTTATCTTATGCTATCTAAAGAAATATTTTTAGGGGGGGCGGAGCCAAGATGGCAGAGTGAAAGCAGTGACTTGCTTGAGCTCTCCCCCAAACTCCTCCAAATACTCATAAAAAATGGCTCTAAACAAATTCTGAAGCAGCAGAACCCACAAAAAGACAGAGTGAAACAAATTTCCAGCCCAAGACAACCTGGATGACTGATCAGAAAGGTGTATCACGCCGGGCTGGGAGCGCAGCGTGGGCGCGCAGGCCGCAGCAAACCTGGAGCAGGCCTCAGAGGACTGAATCACGGGCAGCTGTGGAGGTTTCCAGACTCCCTCAATCCACGAATGCCAAAGACAATTTAGAAGGTCAGTGGGAAAAGTCTGTTTCCGCTGGTGCTCAGAGAGGAAGGTGGGGTTTCAGCTCCATTCCCCAAGGGAGTGGCCCTGGGCGGCGGGCAGCTGCTTCCCGAGCTTCTGGCCCACAGACTGAGGGGGAATCCAGTGGCTGATCAGAGAGGGACTGCAGGGATCTGTTTGCCAGTGCTGAGGCAGGAATCTCTTGCTTTGCCCGTGTGTGGATCTGGGTCACAGTTCTGGTGGCGGTGCTGGGGTGAGGAGGAGCCCTGGTGTGGTGGAGCTTGTAGTGGCTGTAGAGAGGAACCCCTCCTCACAGTTATGGGACAGAAAGCAATACTTGTGCCTCACAGGCCAGGAAAGGAGTAAACACCTCACCCCTTATCATACCACTTTGGAAGAACTGAAAATTTACAGGTCCCTACAAGTATCTCTGAAAACAGCTACACAAACCCCTGAAGCTTGGGACAGTACACTTTCCACATTGGAAGCAGACTCTTACCTTAACAAAGAGTTTAAAACTCAAGTAATTGTCTGGAATCATGAGCAAGCAGCGCAAAAAGAGTCAGACTATATTATCTTACTTTGGGTAAAAAGATCAAAATATACAACCAGAAGAAGACAACAAAATCAAAGCTCCTACATCCAAAGCCTCCAAGAAAAATATGAATCAGTCTCAGGCCTTGGAAGAGTTCAAAAGGGATTTTTGAGAAGGGAAGTAGAGGAAAAACTGGGAAGAGAAATGAGAGGGATGCAAGAAAATCATGAAAAACAAGTCAACAGCTTGCTAAAGGAGACCCAAAAAAATACTGAAGAAAATAACACCTTAAAAACAGCCTAACCCAAATGGCAAAAGAGGTCCAAAAAGCCAATGAGGAGAAGAATGCCCTAAAAAGAAAAATTGGCCAAATGGAAAAGGAAGTCCAAAAGATTACTGAAGAAAATACTTCCTTAAAAATTAGAATAGAGCAATTGGAAGACAGTGACTTTATGAGAAATCAAGACACTGTAAAACAAATCCAAAAGAATGAAAAATTAGAAAACAATGTGAAATATCTCATTGAAAAACAACTGACCTGGAAAATAGATCCAGGAGAGAGAATTTAAAAATTATTGGACTATCTGAAAGCCATGATCAAAAAAAGAGCCTAGACATCATCTTTCAAGAAATTATCAAGGAAAACTGCCCTGATTAGTAGAACCAGAGGGCAAAATAGAAATTGAAAGAATCTACAGATCTCCTCCTGAAAGAGATCCCCAAAGGAAAACTCCTAGAAATATTATAGCCAAATTCCAGAGTTCCCAGGTCAAGGAGAAATATTACAAGCTGCCAGAAGGAAACAATTCAAGTACTGTGGAAACACAATCAGGATAACACAAGATTTAGCAGCTTCTACATTAAAGGACCACAGGGCATGGAATATAATATTCTGGAGGGCAAAGGAGATAGGATTACAACCAAGAATCACCTACCCAGCAAAACTGAGTATAATCCTTCAGGGGAAAAAATGGTCATTCAGTGAAATAGAAGACTTTCAAGCATTCCTGATGAAAAGACCAGAGCTAAACAGAAGATTTGACTTTCAAATACAGGACTCCAGTGGAACATGAAGAGGTAAACAGAAAAGAGAAATCATAAGAGACTTATTAAGATTGAACTGTTTACATTCCTGCATGGAAAGATAATATTTGTAACTCATGAGAACTTTGTCAGTATTAGGATAGTTGAAGGAAAAAAATTGTATTTATGTGTATATAGATAGATAGAGGGCACAGGGTGAGTTGAAGATTAAGGGGTCATATCTGGAGAATAAAATTAAGGGATGAGAGAGGATGATACTCGGAGAAGAAAGGGAGAGGTAGAATGGGGTAAATTATCTCACAAAAAAAACAGAAAAGAAAAGTCTCTCACAGTGGAGGGGAAACAGGGGAAGGTGAGAGGGAATGAGGGAATCTTATTCTCATAGGATTTGGCTTAAGAGAGAATAACATACACATTCAATTGGGTATGGAAATCTGTCTTATCCTACAGGAAAATAGGGGGAGAAGGGGACAAGAGAGCAAGGGGTGATAGAGAGGAGGGCAGATTGGGAAAGGGGGTAATCAGAAGTAAATACTTCTGAGGAGGGACAGGGTCCAAAGAAAGAAAGAATAGAATGGGAGGGCAGGATAAGATTAAGGGAAATAGAGTTAGTTTTTCACAACATGTCTACTAAGGAAGTGTTTTGCATAACTGCACATGTACAACCTATAATGAGTTGCTTGTCTTTTCAATGAGGGTGGGTGGGGAGGGAAGAAGGGAGAAAATTTGGAACTCAAAGTTTTAAAAACACATGTTTTAAAAAAATGTTTTCACATGCAACTGGGAAATAAGAAATACAGGAAATGGGGGTACAGAAGTCTATCCTGCTCTACAGGAAAATAGAAGGAGAAGGGGATAAGAGAAGGGAGGGGGGAGAGATAGAAGAGAAGGCAGAAGGGGTATTCAGAATGCATGCCATGTTGGGGTGGGGGGAGGGGTGAGAAATTTGGAACTCAAAAACTTGTGTCAGTGGAAAAAAAAACAAAAACAAAAACAAAAACAAAATGAAGTCTTATCTTCTACAAGAAAAAAAAAAGAAATATTTTTACCTAGAAATTGTATATGCAAGAAAGTACTCTCACATTTTGAAGCCAGGTTGGTCAGAATTTATCAATAAATCAATAAATATTTAGTATTTTGTGTCAAGCACCATGCTGGTGCTAGAGATACAAATATAAGAATATCTACTCACAAGTAGCTTATAATCTAATGAGGAAACAAGTATACATATATATTATATATGTATAAGATATACACATACATATGCAGAATCAATAAAAATATAATAAATACAAATAAATACAAGGGTGGGAGTACTAGCTTCTCTGTTCAATGCCACCCAGAAACTCTGGAAGGTCCTGGAGTTAAGACAGACAGACCTTAAAAATTACCTTTATTGCAGATTCTCTATATGAATGCTGGGGAGGAGAACTGGAATGTAAGGATACACAGAAGGAGCCCAAGCCAAGTGGCAGTGGAATCCTAAGGAACTACTCCCAGGTGAGCTTCTAAGGTTTGTTAGTCTCACCAAGGCTCTTCTTGGCACTCAGTATTCCAAAGAAGAGGCAGAATAGGGTAACCGAAAAGTTTGATCCAGAGGGCCTGGATTAGAAATCTGGCTCTGCTGGTTTAAAGTTAAGTGACCTTGGGTAAATATCTTAACTTCTCTTGTCCTGTCCCTTCATTAGTATAATGAGATATTTGGACTTATTGTTCCCTAAATCTCTATTACTGCTCCATCTCTAAATCATGAATTGAAAGACTTTTAATGGATATGCAACCAAGGAAATTTATTTTGTTTTGTTCACTCACATTGATAGTTATGGGCAAAATTAAGATTCTGGCCCCCTAATACCTTATCATTTTATGAAAGCATGGGTCCACCGAACATGTAAGCATTAATTTGCCATTACTTGGCCGTAATTTCAGTGGAGAAGTCATCTGACCTTGAAGTCAAATAGACTGGGGTTAGGTGAAGGTATTATTACTTTATTTCTTTCTGCAGTTGGCAGGCCTTTCTTTCTTCAGTCTTAAAGTTTTATTCCTGTCCTTCCTTGAGCTACTCATAATTTCATATTTCTGTTTAGCAAGTTTGTCAGTTTCTCTACCAGTCCCCTTTCTTTTGGAGCCTTAAACTCTACCCCATAATATTCTAACCAATATTATATCTCAAGCCACATTGGAGTTAAAGAGGTAACCAGAAGTGTCCTCTATTTCTCTCCTTGTGATTTTTTGCCAGAGTTGTATTACTTAATTACAGACCTGACCATCTCATTCCTCTACTCCTTCAACTCTAATGACTTCCCCTTGCTCCTAGAGTCAAGTATAAAGTCCTCTGTTTAACTTTTAGAGGTCTATACAACCTGGACCCATCTTATCTTTATTGAATACTACTCTTCCTGTTGCAATCTGCAATCTAGCCAAACCGGCCTTCTTTCTGCCCTTCCCTAAGGGCAGTGAGGTGGTACAGCAGCAGAGAGCTGCTTTGTGTCAGGAAGAAGTGAGTTCAACTCCAGACTCAGACACTAACTGCATCACCTTTGGCAAGTCACTTAACCTTTGTTTGCCTCAGTTTCCTCCACTGTAAAATGGGGATAAGAACGTCACCTACCTCACAGAGTTGTGAGGCTCAAATGAGATCATAGTTGTAAACATAGCATAGTGCCTCACACATAATAGGTATGATATATTTGTTTATTACCTTTCCCCCTAACTCCACTTCATAGGATCCTTTTCTTCCTTCAAAATATGGCCCATCCACCACTTTCTTCTACATGAACCCCAACTGCTAATAGCTTCCCTCTAAAACAACCTTGTATTTAACTACTTCATATGTATTGGTATTTATCCTCATTAAAATTAGTCTGTATAGATTCATACACATCCTTCTTATCTCCTCTGTGAGAATGGGAGCTCCTCACTTCTAGGGATTGTTGCATTTGTATCCATATTACCTAGCAATTTGTCTGACACATAACAGGCAGCTAGCAAACACGTGTTGATTAATTGATTCATGTGATTCCACCTACATATCTCTCCTAAGCCGTAATATTCTTGTGTGCCATCTGTGTGAGATTATGATTTAAAACATATGAACAGTTTAAAACATGACTCATGGAGAGGCTGCTTGGTTTTCAAAGTCTCTTAAAGATTAGTTGGATTGCTTGCTGAATCCAGTTTCTAGCATAATTGCTGATTCTTGTCTCCTAATCAGAATACTATAGTACCCTGTTATAGAGTATTCATGACAATAGGAGCTGATATACCTGTTCACTGATATGTAAAAGCCTGGCATTCTTTAATTTCTCAAAGATTCTCCAAAGATTTTTTTGCTGGCCATGAGTCTGTCTTCTCTATACTCACCCTAGTTCCCTCCCCTAACTTATATGTCTTCCAAACTTCTCTCTTATATCTTCAAAGCTTCCCTAATTACCTGTTCCCCTTCTAATGAATAACTTATCTCTAGTTATTGTGAATTGTTTTCTGCTTTAGGAATTTGTGTATCCTTGGCTACAACTGATTGATTTGCACATGTAACTCGAAAAAGCTCATCATATATTTCTGTTAGAGTTGACATGTTTGTCTCAATGGAATTTGATTTTGAATTACTACATGGTAGTTTCCATTTTGCTCTAATTCCAAGTATTAATGTTGTGGTGTCAACCACTGAGTAACCTCACAGTCTTGTGTGGTATGTAGGAGTGCTTTCTCATGGGCTGGTCTGTATCTACCTCAGTCTATCTTTATAGCATCTTTGCCTTCTTTTCTTACTTCAACCTTCAAAGGGTTCCATCCTCCACTGGGGCTGATCTGTTGCTCAATCCTTTTATAGGTTTGACCCCAATTACCTCATTTTATAGATGTAGAAAACTAAGACCCAGAGAGGCTGTGACTTGTTCAAATTACACCTGTCATAGAAAAGAGCCTGTATGTGAATTCAGTTTCTCTGAAAATAAATCCTAGAGGCAATGAGGTAGACAGAACTCTGAGCCTAGAGTCAGGAAGACCCAAGACGAAATCTGGCCTCAGATACTTACTACCTCTGTGATTCTGGAAAAGTCACTTAACCTCTGTCTACCTCAGCTTTTTTTTCATCTGTAAAATGGGGATAATAATAATAGCACATATCTCCTAGGATTTTTTGTGAGGATAAAATGAGATTAAATATATGTAAAGCACTTTGACAAATTTAAAATTATACAAATGCTGGTAATAATAATTATAACCACAAAAACAATAAAATTAAGGCTCTTTTCTCTACTCCTTTCTCCTGAGGCTTGTCTCTCTCACTTCTCCTTATTTCACTTGCTGAGCAGAATACTTTACTTTCAATCTTCTACCTGGAAGCTTCTTACCTTTACCTACCTTTTAGTTCTCTCTTCTTACCTTTTTTGTCTCCTTTCACAAAGTCTAGGAACCCAATCCCAAGCAATTGTTTCTCTTAATCTTCTTCCTCACTTTCTATATACCAGATTAAGTATCCAGCTCCACATCTGTATTTTAGAGATGGATTCAACTGTAATTGTCACGCTGGAGATTTGTCCAGAAATTATATGATCAGAACCTTGGTCTCTTCTCCTTAGTGTCCTCAGAAATTCTTAACTGGGGCCTGTCAGATACTAGAACTCACCTTCCAGTTTTAGTTTGGGCAAAAAATGGATTGACCCAAACAAAGACAATGGATATGTCCATACTGGAGAAGCAAAGCCTTAAACTATGAAACAGCAAATGGCTTAGGGAGGCTTATCATTAAAGTACTCAAACTTCCCTCAGTCACCAGGAGAAAATCTATGCTTTTTGCACCAGATATATTTGAACAGCTGGACTTAATCCAGCTATCTTGACAGCCATCAAATAGAACCAAGGCAAGCTGAGCTGACAAAGCAAGTGGTCTACAGACCCCTTGGAGCATAATTTCAAGCAAAGTGGCCCAGGTGTAAAATGCTGGGAAACAATAACAACAGACGGCTTAACCCAGAGGGCATATATCTGAGACAAGGGGACTGTTTTCAGCCCAAATGACATGGAAGGCCTTGATGTAAAAAGGAAAACCGACAAACAGTAACACAATTAGACACACCTTCCAGAAAATGACAGTTGACCTTCAGTCACGTGTTCCCCCACATCTAGACACTAGTTTTTCATTCCCCTCCTCTCTTCCTCTCCTGAAGTCCTTCCATTTCCCCAAGGCACAACCCAGGTGCCACCTCCTTCAGAAAACCAAATTGGACCCCATCTGGTAAAGGTCATCAACTTCTTCTTAGCCTTTCCCTGAATCTCTCAGTTGCACTTACCTCACTCTCCCATGTATTTGTTTACTATTCTTATCATTCCATCTTTTACCTCTTCCCCTCAGGCCTATAAAGCAATAGGGCATCCATATACCTGGCACCTAACAAAATAGAATCCACTTCATAGAAGCCTGTTTAATTGAGTCAGAGTGCAATGTATTTGAAGTGAGAGTATCACAATTATTTAGTAATTGCTTAATAACAAAAATAACTCATAGGAATGCTTTGCATGGTATAACACACTTTTCTTGAACAACTTTATGAGAGGTAGTATGAGTGTTACTATCCCTAATTATTTTATCCATTATAAATGTATTTATGTTACAGAATCTCACCTGAGCTCTATCGATTGATAATTTTTTCCTACCTTATTGACTCCTATCTTATTCTTCATTTTTCGCAATAACTGTTCAAAATATTCTCTTCCTTCCTCCACTTTCCAACTCCACTTTCAAACCTTCTCCCTCCCCACCTTCTTGTGAGAAATAAAATCAAGTTGAATACTGTCATTGCTAATGGAAAGAGAGAGTAAGCACCTATATAGCATTGTTATTACATGCTGGAGACTGTGAATGCTCTCTCATTATTAGATCCTCACAAAAACCCTGTGAGATAGGTGAGGTTATTTTTGCCATTCTACTGTTTAAGAAACTGAAGCAAAGAGAAATTAAGTTACTTGCTCTGGGATACCCAACTAATATCTGAGACTGGATTTGAACTCAGCTCTTCCTTACTCCAGGTAGCACTCTATCCATTGCATCACCAAATGCCTACTGGTGAAAACCATCAGTCAACTCCCTTGTTGTTTCACTCACCATCCCTGTGACTTCCCCTACTGACACAACTCTTTCTGGTCATCAGTCTCTTCTATATATTGTTTCTGCAGTCAAAGGTAGAGATTGTCTTGCTTTGTAAAACTCTCAGCATAGTGTCTGGCACATAGCAAATGCTTAGTAAATCATTTATTCATTCCACAATGACGACTTCTCTCTTCTTCTTCCCTTTGGTCATAGAAGAAGAGGTAATCTACTTTTCACTAAGGCTAATTTGTGCCATTACATACATTTTACAGATGAAGAGACTGAGTCACAGAGGGGTTAATTGTCTTGCCTGTGATCACACAACTAGCAAGTGTCAGAGTTGGGAATGAAACCCAATTCTCTGGACTACAAGTCTAGCATGTTCTCACTCACAGTCAGATCCTAATCATTTGGAATATCAGCATTATAGCTAGCATACAATTATGTAAACAAGTATTGTGGTATACATGTAGGTATGTATTTATTAATATACATGAGTGAATTTTTCATCCTTAGTGGTAATAAGATAAAGAGAGGGGTTTATACATGTGATTTCATTGACATGGAAAACTCCTCTACCAATGTGAATCTGTCCCTTCTCTGCAATATATAGCCAGAGAGTGACCCAAAGCACTGAGAGCTTTTAAATGACTTGCCCATGGTGACATAGCCAATATATGTCAGTGGTAGGATTAGAACCCATATCTTCCTGGCTTGTTTTCTATCTGCCTCTTCAGAGAGAATACTACTTTAAAATAATCTGCATCTAAGTTCTGGGGTAAAGAGGTTTTGTTTTAAAAATAATAGGCATTGAGTTTATCATTCTACATTAATGCATCCCCGATGTGGTAATTACTGAAGCACTCAGTGATTTTTTTTCCAATATAGGAGTAATTTAGTGAGTTAAGTAAAGAATAAAGGGGCCTCAGAGTATGCATTTTCCTTCTTTTATTTTATGAGTAAAATTCAATTTCCTCCTTTTATCATTATTGTCATTTTTGCTTCATTCAGTAACCCAAAAGTCATATGAAAAAAATATTTCACCATGTTGTTTCTAATTATCCTTCTTCTGGCGTGAAAACCAAGGCAAGGTTCAGCTTTTTGTTAATTAATGTATTATCCTTTATTCATTCTTCCATCTCACATTTCTCAGTGTTAGTGGCCTTTTGAATATCTTTCTGAATTTGATTTAATTTGGTTCATAAAAACTACTTAGAAAAACTTGTTCTGAGATCATTTAAAGTTTGAGTTATCTTTGGAATTTAAGAAAATAAATCATCAAAGTTTCCCACTGAAATAGAAAATGTTCTGTACTTGAAACTATCACAGAAAGTGTTTAGTTTATGATAAAATCAATAAGTAGCATAGTATCTTTTTTAGATAAAGAATCATATAGACAGATAATAGATATGATATATATTCATTAGTTTCCAACATGCCATATAAAAGTACATTTGCTTTGAGACAATTTGCTTTTAAAAATGAAAATTCAAATGACCCTTTTTATTAACAGAATAACTACTAATGACATCCTCAAGGTGTTTGAAACTGGGGGAAATTACTTAGTGAAGAAGGGTACAACAGGGATGTTGAGTACGGATATGAATTGGCAAGAATGTCTGGATTATGAGGAAATCCTAATATGAAAACTTCCTGTGCTAATGTAGATCAGTGTCAGAGAGGTACCTGGAACCACTGAGAGGTTAAATCACTTGCCTACGGGCATGGGCTAGTCTCTTGGAGGCAATGAGGCACAGTGACAAATATACTGGATTTGATAGCCTAGAACCCGGGTTCAAATCCCAGCTCTTAGTCAATTAGTCCTTGTGTGACCTTGGACAAGTTACAACTTCTTTGGGCCTTACCTTTCTCATCTGTAAAATAAGAGGGTCAGAATAGATGGCCTTTATGTTTCCTTTCAGGTCCTAATCTATGATCCCAACTGTTAGAAACAGGATTTGAAGTCAGGTCTCTCGATGCCATGCTGCCTTTCATACTGATTTAATGTTAATAATTCAGGGTACCACACATACATACGCACAGAAACTTGGGCATTCCCCTATCTTTGCTGTGCCATAGAAATGATTCTGACTGGTTACGAAATGTTCCTAGCACCAAATGCCTGGTTACCTTTCAGGTATGCTACTCTTTGCTGAGTCAAGTATCCATCCAGTAATTTGGGAAAATCACTCCACTAGGAAGCCTACAACGTCTCTTAAGTATAAGTACACTGGCCAAGCTACCTTAAGAGGAGCTTTATAAAGAAATCTCAGATATCAGGAAATAAAGTACTACTAGAATACCCCAGTGGCACAGAACTTTTTTTTTTCCTTATAGAACCAATCTCAGGACTGATTTTAGTGACAGAACGCCCAATGTAGACTGTATCTGTTCTTTCTCCTGAAAGACAAATTAATTTTGCTTTGATTCTCTTTGTTCAAAGACCCATCAATTAATGCCTTTGTATGACCTCATCACTTTCCTAGTTATAAATATGAATAAGATTTTTCAAAATGAGATCTAGAGAAGTTGCTATTCACTCTTTGGTGCAGGGGCTATTCTCCCACTTTCCCTTTCCAAGGAGGACCCTTACTTCCCACCTAATCCCAAGGTTTTATTTATTTATTTGCTTGTTTATTTATTTATTCATTCATTTAATCATTTCTTTCTTTCTTTCTTTCTTTCTTTCTTTCTTTCTTTCTTTCTTTCTTTCTTTCTTTCTTTCTTTCTTTCTTTCTTTCTTTCTTTCTTTCTTTCTTTCTTCCTCAAGGAGTATTCTTCAGTGGTAAGATTGGAATGATAAGATGGAAGAGGAATGAGGGGTGTGGAGCCTCCCTGTTCTACACGATGTTTATTACTTACTACTAATCTCCGGCTCTGTTCTCTTAAGGCTCCCTTGGGGAGTTCCCTATCCCCAGTCTCCATCTCAATTTACCAACCCCTTCCCTAGTGGCCTGATACACTCTCAGAAGCTCTGCTTCAGCCACAGCTCTTTAGAAAGAAAAATTTAACTTTCCTCAGCCTATTTTTTGGCTTTATGATCATAACTTTGGAGCTAGAATGGCCCTTAGTTGAGCCCCTTCATTTGATAATCCAGGAAACTGAGACCCAAAGAGGTCATGTGACTTATGGAAGGTCACACAGATAGCAAGAGTCAGAATTGGTGCTGTAACCTAGTTCCTCTGTCTCCAAATCCAATACTTTCCACTTCACCCACACTGCCTTTTTTTTTTTCATTGCAAAGTACCACTGTTCAGCAGCTATGATTAACTTCACCTTTCACTAACAGGTCTAAAAAAAGCAATATTGATTATGTTGTGGAGCAGGCAGTAAGAGGAAACACCTCTCTCTCTTTCTTTGTAGAGAGAGAAGAGGAAAAGACTTAGTTTTTAAGCACTGACCAAAGGAAAGTATGTTTTGTTCTAGACAGGTGGTGTCAAATTCAAATAGAAACGAAACCCTATGTACAACATATTGACTTAGAAAACTATGAATTAACATTATCTACATTTTGTCATATCTTTACTTATGAAACATTTCCCAATTACATTTTAATTTAGTTCCCTCCACACTCAGGAATTTTGCAGTTATCTTTCGGGAGTTTCGATGTATCACTGGCACCTATTATTTGAACAGACATATTTTGCTGAGAGGATGAAGTTGGCAGGGGGAGGGATGGAAATGGATTTGGTACTAAGCTTGATTTGGCTTGTTGGCTTGATTTGTATCTCCTTTTAGAAACATCTTATTTCCTTTCTCTGGTTCTGTGCCCACCAAAATTGTTTTTTTCCTGATCCATAATTTGGTCATCAGAATGATGACCTATTACTCACTGTCTTGACAGGGGCCACCCTATCAGTTGTATTCTGTTTTATTGAGACAACATGGTGTAGGGAAAAAAAAAACATTAGCTTAGCACTAGTTTCGCCCCATAATGTCTATGTAGCTGGGGCTTACATTTTCTTATCTGTAAAATGTAGATAATAATCCTTGTCTAGCCACTACCATTGTAGTGAAAATCAAATAAGATTAAATAAAATTCTGTATGTAGGAAAACCCTGAAAGGAAAATCTTGGGATCAAATTCTGCTTTATATAGTTATTAGCTATGTGATCTTGGATAAGTCACTTGCCTTTTTTTGACCTTCCTTAGACTATGAAATTAGCTGGCCTCTAAGGTCCCTCTCAACTCTAAATCTGAGTTTATGATCTTATAAAATATGAGCTATAATTTTATACTTGACATTATTGTCATGATATATATATTTGTCTCTCTTAAATTTAGTTAACCTGAATTCCCCAGGCCATGGGTAAATGAATAAAATCAAGATTCTAAGCCTGATGCTGAAATGAGATGAGCCCACCTTAATGGAGATAGTCCATGAAGGCTACACTGAAAAAGCTAGTCTAATTAGCCTTCTGTTTCTTATGTTCCACCTGCACACTTAAAGGTGCCTAGAAACAATGACTTGAGAATAAACATTGGCAATCTATAGCATCCATGCTAAAGAGAAGTCAAGAACTTATCATTGATGACATATGTGTTGATTGATGAGGCTAGCACTCCCTACCCCTTGGCAGAATGGCTGGTTGGCAGGCTACATAGCCTCACACTCTGCTAAAGAGATGACTGTTATATGATCCTCTCTCTCAACTCTGGTTTCCACCAGCACAAAAAAAGAAAAGGATGGGAACTTACCACCTATTCAATTAGATGTAGTGCTGGAATGGGATTCAGAGTTCATCTAGTCATAAGATCATAGATTTAGAAGTGTAAATGACTTTAGAGACCACTGAGTCTACTTCTCTCCTTTATCAGACAAGGAAACTGAGGCATAAAGAGATTAAGTGATGATATGCATAAGCCTCTCTCATCCTTAAAACATCTTTAACTAGACCCTAGCATCAGGTCAAGCTACCCTCCTATATAGCTCCTTCCTTCATCAACAAACACCTCCAAAAAGCTGCCTATACTTGCCTCCATTTCTTCTCCTCTTCTTCACTACACACAACCCTTTACAGACAGGCTTCCAACCTCATCACTCAACCAAAATGGTTCTCTCTAAAATTCTAGATTTTCTTAAGCGCTGAATTTGTCTTTTCTCCTTCCTCCTTAGTGACCTCTTTTCTACATTTGATTTCATTGGCTACCCCCTTCTCCTGGAAATTCTCTCACTTCTGAATTTTTGAGGTCACTATTCTCCCTCAGTTCTCCTACCTGACTTGCTTCCTCCTTTCAATTTTTTTTACTAGCTCATCATCTATATTATTTTTTTTTAAATTGCAGATGCAGGCAGCTAGGTGGCACAGTTAATAGCGTGCTGGGCCTGGAGTCAGAGACTCATCTTCCTGGGTTCAAATCTGGCCTCAGACATTTACTAGCTTTCTGACCCTGGGCAAGTCACTTAGCCCTGTTTGCCTCAGTCCCTCATCTATAAAATGAGCTGGAGAAAGAAATGGCAAACCATTCCGGTACTTTGCCAAGAAAACCCCAAAAAGGAACACAAAGAACTAGACACAACTGAAAAATAACTAAACAATTGTAGATGTTTCCCAAATCTCCATCCTAATCCTTTATCTTCTCTCTATATACTCTCTACTTGACCTCATCAGCTCTCATGAGTTTGATCAACATTTCTATGCAGATGATTTCTAGATCTACATACTTAGCCCTGGTCTTTCCCCTGTGTTCATTATCTCTTGCCTAGATTATTGAATGGTCTGATAATTGGTCTCCCTACTTCAAATCTCTCCCCATTCATATCTATCCTTCAAATAGTTGCCAGTGATTTTTCATTAAGTATAGTGTGAATCTCCTACTTTAAAAACTTTGGGGGCTCTCTGTTGATTTTAGGATAACATGTCACCTAAACTGTATTTCCAACCTCATTATATATTATTTCCCTTTCCACCCTCTGCAATCCAGGCAAACTGGCGTTCTTTCTGATCCTCATCTGTAGCACTCCATCTCCTGTCTCCATGACTTCACCCTGTTCCTTTCCCCATCCCCATATCCCTGGAATGCACACCTTCCTCACCTCTGCTCCACAGTGTCCTCTGTCTTCAAGACACAGCTCAGGTACCACCTTCTACTTGAATCTTTTTCTGGATCCCTCTAATTGCTTGTGTCTTCCCTCCCTAACTACTTTGTTAGAATGTAAGCCCCTTGAGAGTAGCCCCTGGTTTTGTTTGGTTTTGGTTTTGTTTGTATGGTAATACTAGAATTTAGCACAGTGCCTGACAAATACTCAGTCTTTACTAGATGCTTTCTCTAAATCTCATTATACCATGGCTTGTTGGAAGGACAATGTTCAAAGTCCCAATCTATACAAACAAAAAGTAAGAAATTAATTAGGGAATGTGGATATGGGCATCATATGGGAAGCAATTTACTTTGCTAAACATGTCAGCAGAATTTTTTTTCAGACCTCTGTATTCTTCTCTAACGAGGGCAAGTTTCCACCACAAAAGCTTAATGAGAAAGAGAGAGAGAGAGAGAGAGAGAGAGAGAGAGAGAGAGAGAGAGAGAGAGAGAGAGAGAGAGAGAGAGAGAGAGAGAGAATAAGAGAATCTGGAGGTTGAACAATACAGCATGATTAAAATGTTTATTATTTTGAAATAGTCATTGTGATTTTTTTCTCCCAGTGTATCTATGGTACAGTGGATAGATAACCAGTCTTGAAACTAGGAAAACCTGTGTTCAAGAGCTACATGTTACACATACTGGCTGTGTGACCCTGTGCAAATCACTTAATCCCTCAATGCTCTCAGAAAATCTCTGAGACCATATGTTGCCAAAAAGATGCTGAACTGAACAGAATGAATTTGAGATTTCCCTATCCCAATGAAATTATAGGCCCAGTCCCTACTCCTACCCATATACATGAAAAGAGGCCTTTAAATCATTTAAAATGTATAAATGGGAATAACTACCTAAGAAATTAATTCAATGAGTGATAAGATGATACAATGTAGAAAACCAAACCAAACAAAACTATTGGTCTGGACATCAGTAGAGCTGGGTTTTGTCTGGTCTAGGGTCTGTCACTAACTACCTGTCTAATTTCTGATAAGTCTTCAACCTTGGTTTCCTCATCTGTAAAATGAGGAAGCTAAACTTGATGATTTCAAGGTCACCTTTTCCTCCAAAATGCCATGATTTTAATGGAGGAATATCCAAGACTGTAGACAAAAACACATATGGAAATAAAATTCAACAAAAGACAGGCTTTCCCCTGAATTTCTCCATTTTGATACATTAAAAACACAGATTTTAATTTATTATACTGCCCAAAATACCAAATACAGGAGGGGAATGATAATAACATTTGCTCACATTTCTGTAGCATTTTAAGCTTTGCAAAGTGCTTCACACAGATTATTTTATTTGATCCCAACAAGCCACTTACTTGGACTGTTGTAGTAGTCTTCTAATTGGTCTTCCTAGCTCCAACAGCTCTCCACTCTAATCTCTTTATTTCCACAAAGCTGCCAAAGTGATTTTCTTAAAGTGCATGTTTGACCATGCCACCCCACTACTGAACACCAGTGGCTCTCTATTACTTTTAGGATTAAAAATAAACTCCTGTGTTTCTCATTTGAAGTTCTTCATAACCTGGCTATATTCTAATAGTCCTAGTACTATTATATATTACTGCCCTTCATGCATTCCACAATCCATCCATGGGAATCTACTGTTCTTCCTCACACATGCCACATCTCCTTTCTCTCTGCTTTTGCTTGTAGTCATCTGCATCTAGAATATCTACAAAGTGCTTAGCTATTTTCACTATACCTATTTATGTATATAGTGTTCTTCTAATTAGAATGCAAGGCCTTTGAGGGTAGGTACTGTGTATTCCCAGTTCTTAGCACAATAACTGAAATATGGTGTTTGCCAAATGCTTATTTATTAATTTAAAGCATTCTAGACAGATGCATCTCTCCAAAGCCTATCCTGATATATGTCTGAACTGCTAGGTCAGTCTTCTAATAATAGTGACTCACAATTACACAGTGTCTTAAGAATCATAAAGTGGTTTCCTTTACATTTAACCTTTAAGGTACATAGAGTATGAACATTTTTGCCTCATTTCAAAGATGAGAAAACTGAAGCATGGGAGGGTTTAGTAGTTTGCCTACAGTCACACAACTACAAATTGGCAGAGCTTGGATTTGAATCCAGGTATTCTGATTTCAATTGAATATTTTTATTACCTTATCCTATCTCTATATCTAACAGGTTAAGAGTACTCATACTACAAACTTGTGTAGACCTGTTAGGTTAAATTCTGGGATATTGAATGTGACCTGGGGCATGATAACTTTCATTTTGATATTTGCCCACATTGAAATCAATGGAGTGGTTTTATGCCTTTTGGGGACAAGTCCATTTAAATAAGTGCTTCTAAATGAAAGAGTCTTATTGTCATTCTTAAAAGAAAATAAATATTTGTATATATATAGTTTATGTTGCTTTTTATCAGTCATCACATTAAGGAAATTTAGTGAAAACATTTCACTATATGTGGAATTAAAATGTGAATTTACTAGATGTAATTTGTCACAGTTAGTGGTAATATTAAGATAATATGTGTGCTTATTAATATAAGGCCTATTAAGCCATAAGGAGATATGCATGTTCTATAAAAGACATGTAACTACTTTAGATAGAAACATCTGGCTAACTCTATTTAAGGGATCCCTTTTCAAGTTTACTCAGAGTTTTCACAGGAGTTATGATTTATTGAACATTTTAACCAAATTTATGCTTTTGCTACTGTGAATTTTAACAAGGTGGATGAAGTCACCAGGGATATAAAAGACAAACTGCCTTGCCTGTCAGATTCATTTTTGAACATATGTCCTGTTATCATTGTCAAATTCAAGTTAAGGGAAGGGTTTCATAACATCTGATTCCTCCCTAACATGCTCCATTGACAATACAAGTGTTATGTAGCTCTGTTCCCACTCTTAAAGGGCTGTTAGAAAGCTTGCTAGAAATGCTATATGAAAATCCCACACCCTTAGTAAATAGGGGATATGAGCAATCAAAATAAAATAAAATTTCAGGTATTTATGAGCATATCAATATGCCCTGTAATTAAATTTTAAAAATATGATACTTTCAAATAATATATCTGTTTTAGGGGTCCAAATACAGGTTGCCTTCCCACTGTGCTGTCAGTAAAGGATGCTGAAATCATGTTTAGTGTAAGGTAGTTACAGAAAGAATGGTCCTAAAAATAGAAGATTAGGGGATGGAGATCATGATCCCAAGTGTGGGAAGTTGGAGATTTTCTTTTAGCTTTCATAAAAATAGCCAGATACATACACAGAAGCCTATACATTTCCATAGATCTCCAAAAGATCTGCTGCAAACTCTATATACTCTGAATCTGATCTGGAAACTTATACCCAAAATAGCTCATATCAAACTTGGGTAAAGTTTATAATTGTCATTATTTTCTAGTGTACTTCTTTGGTGATGCATGGTTGCAGTGACAAATAACTATGAAATACGAACAAGATCGACACAACGCAATGACAAAGCCAGGATTCTAGTGTTATGAAGATTGAAGTATGCAACCCACTTATTGACACAAAGGTAATGGACTTAAGGTACAGAATGAGAAACACCTTTTTGCCCATGCCCAATATGATAATTCATTTTGCTTGATTATGAATACTTGTTATAAGGGTTTTATTTTTCTTTTTTCTTTTTTATAAGAATGGAAAGGGAGAGAAAATATTTTTTCCATTGAAAAATGAAGTTAAACTGAAAAAGAAGGCTATGTGAAAGGAGAGCCGACTCTGGCAGGTTAGCCATACACTCATTTTCCACTGGCCTGGCCTCTTGGTTTCAACTCCACGAACATCATGGTTTTACCCAGGATATGCTCATTACTTGAAATCTCATCATCATGGAGATTGGTGCTCCATCAATAACTCCTCATCACCCTCAGTTGCTTTCCCCCTCTGATTGGAAAGCTGGAAAGTAAAGCAATAAACTCCTCCAAAGACCTCTCTTTCCAGAGGGATCTGAATTTTCTACCCAACTTTTCATCTCCCACTAGCTGCTCTGCTTGGTTTCAATTACAGAAACATCATTCCCCCAAGCTGGATACCCTCCTTAAATTATAAACTCCCTGAAGGCAGATACTATCTTTGTTATTTGTATCTCTAGATTTTGAGAATGGGCAGCTAGTGTGCCTGGCCTGGAATCAGGAAGACTCCTCTTCCTGAATTCAAATCCAGCCTTAAACACTAGTTATGTGACTGTGGTCAAGTCACTTAACCCTGTTTGCCTCAGTTTCCTCATCTGTTGTGTTTGTCCTTTATCTTTGAAGAGGACCAGTGATATTTTAACTTGCGTGTGAATTGGATTTAAGTGAGGCAGAGAGTGCAAAGTCATCTGCCATACTCTCCCTTCAAGAGTCATTGAAGTCCAGTGGCAAGACAAAAGTCAAGACAACTGGTGGTGGCCTGGGATGCAGTGAATGACCTTGGCATCTTTGATGTTTGACTAAGCACCAAGCACTCCATATGCCTGCTTCAGCCACCTTCTGGGCCATTGGAACAAATTGTTCTCATCCACCCATTCCACCAGGAGAAGTCTTCACATGCTTGGGGTAGACTCCTCCCTAACTCACCAATAGATTTTGAGGCGTGTTGATTTAATAGGTTTAGCATGGTTTATCCTGTCTTCCAAGACACTTTTACCAGGGCGTGGCAGCTGCACATGCTACAGCTCCTTGGAACCACAGGTAAGAGTTGAGTGACAGATGAACACCAAAGATAGATGAGCAGCCCTGAAAAGGTCTTGGCAAGCCCTCACATCACAAGTGCTAGTCCTCCCTGAACACCCCATATACCCCAGTCACAAGGGTACTTAAATATTAGAACTTGAATTTGACCTCTGGTCCTCTGATTCCAAGGTCAGTACTCTTTCCAAATGCATCATATTCACCGTAGATATATGTGTGTAGATGCTTGGAAGGCAGTTGAGAGGTACAAATCTGGAGTTTACAATGGAGAGCTATGGAAGGGATCTCAAAGGTATCAAATTCAACCTTCTTATTTGGTTAATAAGGGAAACTGAAGCCCAGAGAGGTCAAGTGAAATACTCAATGTTACACAGGAAGTAGCAGAGTTGACTATACATTTCTCCAGCTCAAGGACCCTTATCTTACATTTGTTTCATATCCCACAGAGTGCCTAAGCACATGCACATAGTAGGCCTTAAATAAATACTTGATGAAAGACATGCCAATTTTGGACCTTTTCCCCATCCAAGTGTAGCAATAAATAAGAATAGCAAAATCACCTTTCTCCTGAAAAGATAAGAAAGGTAGGGCAGTAATTTTCCAAATATACAGTGAAATATGTTTATATTGTTCTGACTTAAAATGTTTTCCTATACATAATAATATATTGCATACACATGTATAAAAATGAATGGATGCTACTGAGAATATAAAAAGCAATCAGTTTGTATTGTTCCCAATTAAAATATTTTCCAATGTCTTATAATGATTTTTTTTGAAGTTGATGAAAAGGCAAACATGCTTTCTGAATTATGAGAGCTACCCTTTAATCTAAAAAAAAAAAAGGAGTCCTAAAATTCCTAGGCTTCTTACAGAGGAACAATAAAGGTTTCTTAAAATATCTATTGGGTGAGATACTGTGGGAGGAGGGAAACGTGACTGCATTATCCCTCAGCTGTAGCGGTTTGTACAATCCTTTTGCCCTTTCAGGGGCAGGGATCTGCAGGCTGGGGAGTATTCTTTCAAGAAGCAGCAGAGTGGGGCTCTCTCTCATCTACAGCAGAGGACAGACAGTTCAGGATTCAGTCAACAGCATGTTCTCATCTGATAGGTATTTTAACAATGCTTTGATTTAGGATGAATTAACTTTCACTGAAAGGTATAAAGATCCCTGTTTTTCATTCAGCTTCAGGGAGAGCCTGCTACTTCGATAAACTCCCTAGACTTGGTTTTCCAAAAGTAGACTTTCATTATTCTAGAGCTAAGAGTGAAATTGGGGGTGAGGATGGGAAACTGAGATGCACATTTTCCCCCCATCCCCCCTCCCCAAATTAAAAAATATATATGTGTGTGTATATATACATATATATGTGTATATATGTGCATACACACACAAACATACACACACATATGTGTGTATACATACATATATACACATATAATAGATATGTATATATATACACATATTATACACATATTATATATATATATATATATATATATATATATATATATACACACACACACACACACACACACACACACCACATTTGTTTCTTTTTAGCAGACAAATTGGAAACAGTCAGGAGAATATACACCTTCTTTCTAAGGAAGAACAGATAGGGAGTGCCCCCAAAGTGAACTGATTTACATAAACCAAACAAACTGTTCCTTGCTGGCCTCCTAGCTCAGTAGTATGGGGAAAATCTTGACAGTATTGAGGTTAGCTCCAATGCCTCCTACTCTATAAGGCTTCAGGAGTGCCTGAACAATAATATATATACTGGAAATGTTTTCCTAAACAGCTTTTCTTAATATTTTAATTTTCTAGACAATGTAGCATTTTTCCCATTTTTCTTTATGAACCTTTTAGTAGTGATTGTCCTATGTGGATTTATACATTATACAACTCATTATGGGATGGGGTGGGCTGGATAGGGGTACATAGTGAATTAGTGAAATACTCAAATGTGTGTACACATGTATACATACATATATGTATACATGCACATACATACATATGTATGCATTGTATATAAATCACTATATATGTATGTATATGTATAATATAAAAATAGCACAGTCTCTAGAAAATTGTTATATAATACAAAGGAAGGTAATTTAGAAAAACACTCTTTCTATATAGGATACACACACACACACACACACACACATACATATATATATGGAGAGACAGATAGAGAGAGTTTCCATGCTCAAATGGACCTGCGATCTCATCAATTTGAGATTTTGTTCCTATTTAGACTATTACAGTGATTGCTGAGGCCTTCCTGCCTCAAATATCTCTGTCTTTTTAATTCGTCTTCCAGATAGCCACTAAACATATTTTTAAGTGCAAATCTGATCATGTCACTCCCATACTCAAACTCCATTGGCTTCTTTTTGCTTCTAGGATAAAAATATAAACTACTCTTTGGTTTTTGAAGACCTTTACAACATGACCACAATCTATCTTTCCATCCTCATGTGTATTTTCCTGTCTTTCTTCCTTCTATGAAATAGCCAGACTGGTCTTCCCTTTCTTGCTCTTATACATGGGCCTCCCCCTTTCTCAGCCTTTGCAAAGGCTGCCCCCTTGGTTCTAGTACTCTTCCCTCCACCTCATAATGGCCCTCTCAGCTGTCTCTTTTCTGCATTACCCCCAATTCCATATCAATGGGGATCAAATTAAAAAGATTTCAATGTTCTTCATTTTGGTATCATGGCAAGAGAAATAGACTTGGAATTAGCAGACTTGGATTTGAGCTGTTTTACCATTTACTATACATATAAGGGACCTTGAGCAAGTCCCTTAACTTGAGTTTCCTCATTGAAAAAGAGAGTTAATAGCACTTGCTATCTAATTGTTTTTAGGAAATACTTTATGAACTCTAAAGGACTATATAAATGTAAGTTGCTATTACTAGTACTACTACTACTTCTAATCACTTGTTTGTTGCATGACTTACAATTAGCGATTACGTAATGAGAAATTTTAAAATGCTTCTTACATAAATTCAAAATTCTCCTGCTGTTCATATATTATAGGTTTAAATCTGGAAAGGACTTCAGAGATTATCTAGTTTAACCCTCTCATTTTATAGATGAGAAAGCTGGGCTGCAGAGAAGTTAAATGACTTGCCTCTTCAAATAGAGGTCACACAAGTAGCAAGAGGCAGAGATGGGATTTGAACCTAGTCATTCTGTATCTTGACCTAGTACTCTTTCCACTATACCATATGTAGCCATAAGGACATTAAAATGATCCACATTTGGAATTCTGTGGTCAATTAATTATAGCATATCTAAGTTTTCACAAGTTAACAAACATTGATAAGTGTCTCAAAGCATGAGAATTTAGGGGGAAAACATAGTCAACTACTGCTTAATCAGGGCACAGATTAACCACTCATAGTGGATGAATGCCTTGAGGATCTTTTTCTTGTTTCTGGGCTGAAGGGGTATGAGGTTGCAGAATACTTGAGTTCCCTAGGACCCAGATGCCACACAATCAAATTGGGAGGATTTTATACAAGACTTCGTTATCTCTACCAAAGCTCTCCTATTCATAAGTGAAGATAATTGCAGACTTATTTGATACCAGAGATTCTTAACCTTTGTGTATAGGTGGTGTGTGTGTATATGTTTATGTGAGATAGACTTTCTCAGAAGAATGTTTTCGAATGAATAAACTAAAATATTTAGAATTACAAAAGAAGAATGTTTTTGAATGAATAAACTAAAATATGTAAGATTACAAAAGAAGCCCATTATGCTGAAACATTGTGTATAATATGTGTATATAGATGTATATGTGTGTATGAATATATATGTATATACATATACATGTATGTGAGTGCATGTATATAGGACTCTAGGTTACCTCATGTTCTATACTGAATGCATATTTAATAAATGAATGATAACTTCATTGTTCCATTGATAAAGACTGTATATCTAAACACAGTCTGTCTTGTAAACATAGTGAGTAGGCAAGAAAATATGGCTTCAATACCACAACTGCTATATTTTCTTACATCAAAGATGGCCCATTGTTGCTGCTTCTGCCACTACCATCACACTGAAGTAATGGAAAGAAAAAGTAACTTAATTATGAAAGTCAAACCCAACTATAAAATATATCTCATATAATTTCATTTACCATGCTTGCTGTGATTATTATTAAATTTTTACAATATCATATTTTAAATATTTTACTAGCTCCATAATATGCTGAAGAGAGGCATCCCTTCCCACAAGCCCTTGTTAATAAAGGCATGATAGCCAATTAACTTTCACAGAAAGCTCAATTCATGCTTTGATGGAATCTGAAATAAGGTTATACTTATTTGCCACAGTAAATTCTTTAAAAAGAATGAAATGTCTCATGAGAGGGAATAAAACATTTCTCAAAATATAGTTTCTAGTTTTATTTAACTCTATAGTCAGTCTATTCTAGCATATTTGGGAGTGATATGATTGCTTATACCATTTTTATACATGATATTAACAGCATGGAAGTTATTCTCCCCACAGTTAGCAGAGAATACATCTTAAAACTCTATTATACTAAGGCTAAAAAAAGAAAATAGAAGAAAAAGTCTGTTGAGCTGCATGCTTCCTTTCCAGCTTTGGAAACTCAAAGGCAGAAGTCCTACTTGTTAAATCTGGGAGGAATTTTATGATTTAATTTGACTGGTTTTTGTAAAATAAGTCCTTTTAGTTTATAATGAGACACATTCTGGCCAAGATGGCTACCCTAACAAAGGTAGGCTGCCTAGTTCCCACATATCTACTCAGGTAAAACCCTGAAGTTTAAACCAGAATAAATAATTATGAAGAAATCCAACGAGAAACCCTGCTAAATTATATCTTCCACCCCAGAAGTGCACAAAAAGTAAACTCCTGTCTCCCATGCAAAGCCAGTGCTACTGTATTAACACAGAGTAGCCTTTTAATGAGACTAGAGATAGCCTCTGACACATGGAGTCTACAATAGCAAGAGCCTAAGTCTTCCTTGAGACAGCAACAGAGTGAAAAGAATTGTAAACCCCAAGGAGCAGACAAATAGTTTGGTACAGACCAGACCTGTGGGGTTGCATTGCTCAGATCTAGTCATCTCTGGCCCAGAGGCTCTAAATCTCTAAATACACTGTCTTGAGACAATAGAGACAGCCCTGAAAATCCTGCACTGTAAACCTTAAATATCCAAGGGCTCAAGCATAGGAGGTAGAGGTCAGTACAAGAACCCTGGAGACCCAGGGTGAGACCCAAGAGGGCTGATCACTCCACCCAAAATCATAGCAGGGGACAAAGCCTGGCTCTGGTACAAAGACTCAGTTCTAGAACTAAAGCTAGAGAAAGGACAGAAAAACTACTTGATATCAACAATTATAAACTTTGCATAACTGCAAACAAAGTCTAAAAGGAAAAAAAAAGATTCTTCATAAGCACTTCATGAATACCTGGAAGAAACAAAATAAGAGATAAAAAAATGAAATAAAAGCTCTTGAGGAAATAATTGACAGGAGAATTATTGGTTTAGAAGAAAAGGTAGTATATCTTACCCATGAAATGGAATCCCAGGAAAACTAGAATAGACACAACAAATCAATGACTCCATGAGATAGCAAATCAAAATAATGAAAAAAGAAGAAAAATAAGCTATTTGATATTTAAAAAAAACTGACCTGGGAAAAGGTCAAGGAAAAAGAATTTAAGAATCCTTGGGCTTCATGAAAATTATGGTTGGAAAAGGCCTAGACACTATATTTTAAGAAATCATAAATAAAAACTGCCCAGATCTATTAGAACCAAAGGGCAAAGTAAAGATATGAAGAACACCCTGAAGGAAAATACAAAAAGGAAAAGTCCCAGAAAGGCCATAGCCAAAAGACAGAGCTCCTAGTCAAAGGAAAAAAATGTAAAAATTTGTCAAGCACTGTGAAAAAGGTTAAGGCACTAAGAAATTATATGATCACACAGTTCCTACTAAAAAACCAAGAGGTTTTAGAATAATAATAATAATTCAAAAGGCAAGGGATATAGGCTTATAAACAACAATAATTTACCCTGCAAAACTGAATAAAATTCTGCAGGGAAAAAAATGGATTTTAATAGAATAGAGGACTTTGAAGCAGTTTTAGTGATAGGACCAGAGCTGAGTAGGCACTTTGAAATATAAAGAGTCTAGAGGGTAAATTTATTTAAGTAATTGGAAGGAACTGCATGATGACATAATGCTGACATCTAATAGGGGGAGAATAAACAAGTGTCATTTCAGAACCTTGACATCTTTAAATGGTATTAAGAAAGCTAAATAAGAAAAAAATAAGAGGACATTTGTTCTATTCTGAGGGTTCTAACAGGGAAAAGAAATGGGAAGGTGAAATGAAGATGACATTAGTGTACAAAAGAAGAGGGTAGAATTTGCTACTTTTTATAACTGAGAGGTGTGAGAAGAGTAATAATGAGTAGGTAATGAGTTGTGGAAGTGGAGATGAACCTCACTCTTACATGAAAGGGTAAAAAGAAGAGTATGGATGCACTAACAGTTTGGTGGAGAAATATACCAAGCTTAACAGAGTAAGCAAGGATGAGCTAGAGGGTTAAGAGGGAGCATAACTCGGGGGAGGGGCAAGAATAGTCATAAGCAAAATAAACTTCTTGATCCTGAAGGGTGAATTAAAAGGGAGAGACAAAAATAGAAAAGAACTGGAAACTGAGAGGCTGCCTTACATTATCTCAGACCATTGGAGGATGGATGAACAAATTGTATATGAATATAATGGAAGAGACAATTTCAGAGAATCTTGAGTAGCATGAACTGATGCAAAATAAAGTGAGCAGAGCCAGAGCAATTTGTACGGGGGAAAATATTGTAAAACCAAACCAAAACAAAAACAAAACAAAACCAAAACCACAAAACAAACTGTCCCAGATTTAAGCACTCTAATCAAAGCAATGAGCAAGCGAGTCTTCAGAGGAAATATGTGGCCTGTTACCTACCTTCTGACTGGGAGGTGATTGACACAAAGTACAGAGTCATGAAGTTTTGGTCTTGACCATTGTAAGGATTTATTTTGCCTGACTCTGCTTATTTGTTACAAGGATTTGCTTTCTTACTCTTAATTGGGGTGAGGGGAGAAGACAGGGGAAAAGAAGTTCGCAATAGTAATGTCAGCCTGCCCCCCTCCAAAAAAAAAAAAAGAAGATCATGTCATTTTTAAAAGTGTACTGGAGGAAATGGAAGTTTAGAAGAAAACATGTATAAGGTCAGTTTTGAAAATAAACTATAGAATTCATAATAAACTTTTTAAAAAAGCAAAGCTGTGTGAAATGGGGATTCATGGTTTCATGTAGAACCCTGTTTTTGTGTTCTGTACATATTTAAATGCTTTTATTTTGGTGTTAAAATTCCAAATAAAATATAAAAATTATTGTGACTTAAAAATATGGAAGAAACTTTCATAGGAACACCTTTAAAAAGTGCCTTTAATTCTCATCCCCCAAAATGTGGGTTTATTAACATATAAAAGGAAAGGATGTGTCATTTCATTTTGACATTATCATACTAACATCGACCATTGTAATCAACCAGAATTTTTTTGCTTCTCAATGTTGACTTCATATACATATTTGTAGTCACTGTGTGTGTTCTATCTATCTATCTATCTATCTATCTATCTATCTATCTATATATATATATATATATATATATATATTTGGTTTTGCTTTATTCACTCTACACAATTGAAAAAAAAAAGGTACACTATAAACCTGGCAATATCTTCTTTAAGTTTAATCTCTGATTTCACTGGTATAGTGAAGAAATTCCCTCTGAGTCTTCCAATTCAGAGTGGCTTCTGCTTTGAAATTGATAGTTTTAGAGACTGGCCTGTGATATCATGAGTGACTTGCTCAGAGTTTACCAGGTTCAAGGTAGGGACCTGAAACCAAGAGTTCCTGACTTTAAGTCTGGCTTTCTACCTGCTATGCTATATACATACTGCCTCTAAATCCCAATATTTTTGATAACTTGTTAAGCAAAATAATGCACAATATCAGTTATTTTTATACTGTAAAGCAATTCAGGTCTTTCAGTAAGGAGAAAAAGGAAAATGCCTGAAAAAGAAAATTTCCAGGAAATGTTTTCTTTAAGTTCTGCTTGTAAGAAAAGTGAAGTTTTTCCTGTCTTCAAAAGTCTCCTGATACTTAAGATTAATTTAGTCATTGTAACTAAGGCAGTTCCACCTTTATTTGGTTCCAAAATTATGACAACCCATTCTGGTTATTAGAGGAACAACATCAATATGTAAAAATGCAAATTAATAGAGTTGTGAAATACTAAAGTCTTCACTTAATTTTTTGTTACAATAAAGAATTATGGACTATGGAAAATTTCTAAATTGTTATGCAAATGTGAATTATTGTTCTGTCTTTAAGAAAAGAAAAATATGAAATGCGTAATAAGCAGAGTCAGAAGAATATACACAATGTCACTCATACACAACATATACAAGAACATACACAAAGTACAATCATAATCAATAGAAACTGAAATGTTGTGAAAGGATAAAGAACACATATCTCTCCTGCTCTTTTTTTTGTTTGTTTGTTTTGATTTTTTGGTTTTAGGCAATTAGGGCTAAGTGACTTGCCCAGGGTCACACAGCTAGTAAGTGTCAAGTGTTTGGTCTGAGGCCGGATTTGAACTCAGGTCCTCCTGACTTCAGGGCTGGTGCTCTGTTCACTGCACCACCCAGCTGCCCCTCTCCTGTTCTTTTGCAGAGGTAGGCAGCCTATGGTGTAGAATATTATAAATGTCAGATTTTTTTACAGTGAATAGAATATAAGATGTGTACAGTATTCAGGATGACTGAAGTTGAATCTGGCCCCAGAGACTGCCTAGCTGTATAACTCTGGGCAGCCATTTAGCTACTCTGTGCCTCAGCTTTCTCATCTGTAAAATGGTGAGAATAAAAGCACCTTCTTCATAAGATTATAGTGAGAATCAAATTAGTTCACATAGCAATGCTCTTTGCAAATCTTAAAGCATTATATAAACATTAGCTATCATTGTTGTTGTTGCCATTGTTGTTACTTATGTGTTGATTGGTTTTGATGATTCTTTCCTCTTCCTCTTTAAAAAAAAATTCATTGTTATAAGGAATGGCTTCCTGTGAGAGAGAGGGAAAGGGATGCAGGGGGGAATCTAGGCCACGTTATGGGCTATAAAAACACAATTCCAAACCTTTCTTAAACCAAAGCAGGAGGTAAGCCATTTTTTTCCTTCCCCTTTCTCAGAGGTCTTTGACCATTTCCCAACTCCAAACTCAAACATCTGAAACGTCAGTCCAAGTGTTTGAGTGCTTTAATAATATAGCTTCTTAATTTTTTGAAAAGCTGCTGTGACAGTAGGAATAGATTGTTTATCACTGACAAATTCAGGAGGCACAGAGAGAGTCTCTAGGTAATTTGATTTTTTTTCTTGTTGATATCTTACAGGCAACATTGGCATAGCTCTGATAAGAACAAAAGCAGTATTTGAGGTGAGCAGCTGAGAGTGGAGAAAAGTTGATACTCATGTGTATTATTTTCAGTCATCTAAAAAGAAAACAAATACCAATGTTGATGTATTAAAGAAGGGCTCCATTCCTCATGGGAAAACTTGGAAACAACTTTAGAAATAAATGTACTACAATAAAAGCTAACACTGAAAAGCATTCAGTAGTTGCAAGTATTCTGTTAGAACAAAAGTCTGGAAAAGAGAGGGGAAAATCCAAGCTAAGTAGTCCATTGAAATGAAATCAAATCAGAAATTGGAAGAAATGTGGCATTATCACCCTTCAAATTACTCTGTCCAATATTAGAATGGATAAATGACTTGGATCATGACTGCAGAAGATAAGTGTATCCAAATATTCAGATTTATTTGAGCAAAAATGTTTTGGAGAGATGGTGCTCTGTGTTGTCTATCTCCTTAACTTCCTGCAACTTTTCCCTCATTTATTTAAAAAAATGCCATAATGATACTGTGCCTGGTTACTTGGCAGGATTGTTGTGAGGCTCAAGGAAGGAATATCGATGAATGAGCTTTGTAAAACATAAACTGTTACATAAGGTAATGTGTTAGTAAGATGGTATGGAAAGAAATGGAGAGATGAAACACAAATTATTGCGTAGGTAGCCCCTTTTATTGTCCAAAGCTTTTACTGATTGGCATTTCTTTTACCTCATGTTATTCTTGCCACTACCTACTATGTATATGACCTAGAGACAGTGCTTTTCCCTTTTTGGGTTTCTCCTGGAAATAACTCTATGATGTCTGTAGTGTAGATATTTGGTGGGTGAGGAAATGAAATCCCCTCATAGTGACTTGCCTACAGTCACATAGTTGATGAGTGAGAGCCAATATTTGAACTCAAGAGAATCTTGATTCAGTCTGTTACTCTTTCCAACACAGATAAAAGATTTTCTCCCAAAACAGGCTGTTTTCTCTTAGTACTACATCTGGACTCAGGAAGATCTGAGTTCAAATTCTGTCTCAGACACTAGTTGTGTGACTCTGGGCAAATCATTTAACCTCTGTTTCTTTCAATTTTCTCAGCTGTAAAATGGGAATAATAATAGAACCTAACTCCCAAGGTTGCTGTCAGTATCAAATTAGGTACTATTTGTAAAGTGCTTAGCAAAGTACCTGGCACACTCTAGGTACTTAATAAATGTGTGTTTCCTTCTGTCCTAGACTATATTACCTCCTGAGACATGTTACAAAAGATGAATAGATTTTATCCAACTCTGTAGTCTAGACAAAGGGGTAGGGGGAAACTGGTAGACAAGCCAGTTATTTTTAAACCACCATAGAATGATAGAACTTTGTGAGATCTCTATAAGAGTTCCTTGAAGACATCAGAAAATGAACATAATGAATTTATATCTTCTCTTGGTCCCCAGTTTGTTCTAATTGTGTATCAGCTAACACCATTGCTTGGTATGACAAACAGTATAGAAAGATTCTAGAAACTCTAAAATTGTAAATATCAGCAAGTTAGAAAAAGGTAGATTTCCCTAAAATGCTTGTTTGACCACATAAACTCTTTATTCCAAATTCAAGTGACTTTTGATTACCTCTAGGATCAAACCTGGACCATCTCCAATCATCCTTACCAATATCTCTAGCCACTGGACCCAGATGACTGTGGAGGAGAAAGTGAGACTGGTGACTTTGCACAGCCCTCTCTTCCTGAAATCAAAGTCAATTGCAAGTCATATCATCATCTCCCTGATGTCATGGTCCTCTTTGACAATGAAGGACAAACCACACACACGGGATCAAACGGAAACACTCTATTGGTATTTCAAATTCTTTGCAACCTGGGTCCTTCCTACCATATTTTATGCACTCTACAATACCTCTTTGCTGGTCTGCTTGCTGTCTCTCACTCACAGTGCTTCATCTCTTATGGCTTGTCCATCGCCCATGCCCTCACTTCTCATCCCATCTCTTAGAATCTCTGGCATCCTTCAAGATCACAGGAAACCTGCCTTGGTCTACCCAGGTAGTAGCACCTTCCCCTCTGAGGTTACCTTGTAGATTACCCTGTATCTACTTTATATATGTAATTTGTATTCTCCATTAGAATGAGAACTTCTAGTTCTTGAAGGGACAGGACTGTTTTTTGTTTTTGTATTATCAGTGATTAGCACAGTGCCTCATATTTAGCAAGTATTTAACAGATGCTTGTAGGATTTCCTTTTTAAGAGTAGTAATCTCTTGATAGAATGCCATTTACTCGGCAAGCTTTTTCAAAAATCTCAGTTCGATTTCAAGCTATTAAATCTTAAATGAAAGTTTTAAACTTTATAATTTTAAGCTACTAAAGCTTACAATTGCATTGACTTTTGGGATATCCTGTATAATGACAAAAGTTGTACTTAAAACTGGAATGGTTAAGAACAAGAAGAAATAAAAATGAAGAGAAGCAGGTTTATGTGCAAAGCCCTTGATGTGTTGACAATGGATAGCTTGGTTAGAAAGTTAGCACAAAAACTGGAATTTATCTAATGTGTGGGTAGGAAAATATGCCACAAAAGCCTTCAGCAGATGACATTTCTTATTTAGTGGTGAGGAAAGAATAAGGACAATATCCTAATTTCTGGGGGAAAAAGTGAAATCTAACTGAAGAAGAATAAGGAAGCAATATTCTGTTAGAAATGAAGAAGAGGAAGATTAGTTGATATTTCAGGAGACTGTATCTAATAAGGACTCAATTAACATATTAGGGGTAGAAAAAAGTTTGGATTTTCTTTTTCACTATTGCTGATTTTGAATGGTGAATGATTGTATAAATTAATAAAAAGCCCTTGAGAATGAATGAAATCCGATTTCTAATGCCCCTTGGAAAAAAAAATGCAATATAAGTACAAAGTCTAGGTATTAGCAACTATCCCTATATTTTAATGATGATGATATATTCTCATTTAAAAAGAATATTTGACACATGATAATTACTATAGTTGTATCTCTCTTTTCCTCTTTGAGGAGCTTTTGTTATATGATAGAACTAGTGAGAGGAATCAGTGATCCTCTAGCAACCTAGATAGGAAATATGAGCCCAGTTCTTCTCCATAAAGTTTAAAGACTGCACTTCTGTAATTTAGGTAGAAAATCCCTGTATAGACTTTGAATGAGAAAGGCATGTATATTAATGATGAATCATCTTTTCCTCCTTTTAGGCCACAGGAGGCTTATGACTGAATATCATTTCACTCTCAGGCTTTGACTCACTAAGTCATTTTTGGTACACTCTTAGTATTTGTCAAAAGATATACAGGAACAATTCCTAAGAACATTGTCAGGTGCTTTTCTGATGTTATGATTTTCAGTGGGAGTGCCCCTTCCAGGAAACAGTTGATAACAGTTGATAAACTACTACTTATTTGGCCAGGTTGGAGAAGACATTCTTATTCATTTGTACATTAAATCAAATGGTCTTGGGTTCCCTTCTAACTGGCATTCATGATTCTTGTGTCTAATTTTCTCCCTTCAATCAATTGCCCATATATTCCTCATGTCTTTAAGGAATATTGTCTTTAAGAAGATCCTAACACTGTAGTCAGAGGACATGGGTTTGGCATTTATTACCTAGGGCAAGTCATTTAAATACCTTATGTCTCAGTTTCTTCAAGTGTTAAATGAAAAGTTTGTACCCAATGGTTTCTGAGGTCCTCTTTCTAGATCTATGTTCCTATGACTAGATCCCATCATCAAGTAGAAGGCTGGCATTTTCTCTGCAACTTAGTATCAATATAAAAAAATTAAATACAAGTACACATGAGCAAAAGATGGGAGATAACATTTGAGAAAGCCAACATTTTATCCTGGTGATTAGGTCAATTGCCAGAAAATGATATATTCTGTAGATTACACATAAGCCCACAGTAACTTATAATCACTACATTGCTCTTTAAAATTTTCCTTCTGTCCCTGACTCTCTTCTCTGGGTCAGTCAGTATAGATTTTTGTTTCACAGGAGAATTCCAGTCTGCTTCTTTTCAACCCAAATTGGGTAACTTCATCATTCGGAGGCAGAAAGATCTCTTAGTAAGAGCCATTAACAGATAGTCTGCATTTGCTATAATTGACTTTATATTTCCTCTATTTATTATGTTACCATTCTTTAAAAAGAAATTAATCAGAGATTTCTTAGACCAAATAATATTTCAATCAAATGTAAAGATAAAAAGTACTTGAAGATTTTGAGCTAAATAGAAGTGTGTTATTTCTAACACTTTAACATTATATTTCTTGGTGGACTATATTCAATTCCATTGTGAACGCATAAAAGTCCAAAATAGTTACTATGAAGGAACATATTCCTTTTGTGACCCAGATTTGCAATTTGAGCTTCTTTGAATCATGTCCCTCTGCCTTACTCCCAAATTTATTAATTATAGCAAAAAAATGACAAAAGAAAAGCAAACCACGTGCTCATAGTGTATTTTTTAAACCTAGATACTTAATTGATGAATTATTTTCTTTATGTTAGATTAAATCCTCCTATAAAAGTTAAACTGCTCTCAACTTGCCAAATGCAATGTATGCTGGAAAGGTGTCACTATTAGAGGCCTAGTGTTAGGTTTTTTGGGCATATTCTCTAGTAGAAAGAATACTAGATTGGGAATCATAAGTCCTGGGTTCTTGTCCTAGCTCAGGTACCAACCAGCCTTGAGGCCTTGGGTAAGTCACTGCCCTTTGGGAGACAGATGGGATTTAGTGGAAAGAGTATTGACCCTGCAGTCAGAGGATCTAGGTTCGTATTTACTACCTGTGGGGGTCCAAGGTAAGTCACTTAAACACCTTGGCTCTCAGTTTCTTCAAATGTTAAATGAAAAGTTTAAACTAGATGGCTTCTGAGATTCCTTTTATCTCTAGGTCTATGTTCCCATGACTAGACCACATTATCAATTAGAAAGTTGGTGCTTTCTCTGCAACTTAATACAAATATTAAAAAAAAATTGAGATACACTAGATAATAAATGTAGTTTTACTATTTATGGATTAAGAAAATATAAGATGACAAAAAAACTACTATGAATTTAATTACATTTCAAAGGGAATTTATTAGCCAAATAGTACCTATATATACATTTGGAAAGCAATAGAGCATATATGTGTGATATATCATTTATTTAACCTACAGAAGGTGCTCTAAGTCCCTGCATATTTTATTTGAGCTAAATAAAGGGAAAAAAAGAAACAGACAAAATGTGGCTGTGTTTATAATATACCTGTTGGTCTTCAGCTTGGGAACCACTACATGAGATGACTAACATCTCTATGAGTTTAAAACCTAGAAAGACCTAATGGAAAGGCACTTCTAATATGTAAAAAGGCTAGTTTTTAACCCTATATTCCTGATGAATCTCACTCCCATTTTCACATGATTTAAACAAAAATAAAAACCTATTTATTTACTATGTTTACTATATATTTACTATTAATTATCTTTGGTCTTTGAGTCATCTATTAAAATGCAAATATCCTTAGTATGGGTTTCACCATAAACCCTGATGGGCTAACACTTTTGTTGAGACTGGTTAACAGTTAGCTGAAAGAAAAAAAAATGGTGAGGAAGAGGAGAGAGGATTTGTCAGCGACATCAGGAGAAGACAGAGTTGAAAAGGAAAGAGGACAGGAGACCAAGCAAATGAACCCTTGATCCACCTCAAGGTTTTGCATAGGACCATAGTGACTTAGGAGAGCATGTTCTGCATGTGATGCCCGTGCAGCAGGCTTTTCATTGATACGTTGAACAATTTCAAAGCAGAAAAGACCACCAGTATATTAATAATCCAGGGAGAAATTTATAGATCAATTCTTTGTTTCCCTCCCCAACATGCGGTTTTCTTTTGTGCCTGGCTTTCCTACTGGAAATAAATGTTTCTGCATTCATAGGAAATATGTAAGGCTGAAATAAATACTGATATAGATACTCTTTTCTGTCATCACCAACTCTCAAGCTAAATATTGCCAGTATTTTGTATGTAAAAATTTAAATATTTGTGAGAATTTTCCTTTTAAAAAGATCCACTGCTTTCTGACTGTTGGAGTATTTGAAAAAATAGCGATCCCTTTCAGCAGCTTCTCTTTGAAGTTAACAGAATCTGTTTCTTAGTGATTGTGTCAGAGGTTTAAAAACTGTTGCTCTCAGTTTTTTTACTTAACATTTAAAAATCTGTTTCTTTTCTGAGTCTGTCAAAGACTTTTAGGAAAAAAAATTGAAAAATTTGTTGCTCATTCAATTTGATTTTTTTTCTGGATCAGCATGTTAAAACAAATCTGTTTTTTCTCTTTAAAAACATAGGTTTGGCTTATTAAAATATTAAATATTGATTGCTCTATTTAAGGCTTCAAAAATTGTTCTATAGAAACCAAATGTCCTTGTAGCTTCCCTGTATAGTAGTAACTTCATTATATAAATAACTGCTCCAACATGATCTTGGATAATCAGATCCTGTTTTAATGAGGAATGACAAGCAATATTGTATTCAGCCTCATATTAAGGACACTGTCAGGACATAATAGTTTAAATAGTGACAAGAGAGAATTTTAAAGACATGATACTCATGTTAGATGGAAATAAGTAGGGCCCTATCACTTCCTTCGGCTGGTATAACATACATTTCATCATCTTATTCTCCTGCTTGAATTTTACATTGCTAGTGACATGTATAATGAAGACTTTGTGGCCACATATGGTCAAAGAGTTACCTAGGTAATTACCTATCAATAACAGAACTCTAAATCTGTAGCTATTTAGGAATGTATCTATTAAATTATTGATAGTTTTATATTAAATAATTTTAACATAGCTCTAGGTATTGAGGTTTTGCTCAAGAAATGCTTACTTAATGTTTCCCCAAACTCAATCCTAGTTTAAACATATTTAGACCAGTATGATCATTTTCTGTGTTTCTTGCATTTCCTAGCTTCCACCCTTACCCCAAATTGTCCAAAAAATGGAGATTCATGAAAGCAGGGTCTAAATATGCCAGACTGAAAAAGACTTGAGAACCTTGATGGGCATAACAGTTTCATACTAGTTTGTCCTGACCCTGTATAGCATAGGGTTCTTAATTAATGTAAACTTTAATTTTTTCCAATAATGTTATTTCACTGTAACTAGTTTTTTTTCTTTTTAAATCCTATTTAAACAGTTTGCTCTGAGAAGGACTCTATAAGTTTCACCAGACTTCCAAAAGGGGAATTCATGACAGAAAAAATGTTAAGAACCTTGCCTACAGCAAATCTTCTAAAATATTCTAGCAATAATATAGAAATATGTTTTGCATGACTTCACATGTATAATGGATATTACATTTCTTGTCTTCTCAATGGGTGGGGGAGGGTTTGCTAGAGGGAGGGAGAGAATTTGGAACTCAAAATGAATGTTAAAAATAAAAAAAATTCTGTCAAGCTCAATATTTTTGCCTAAATTTGTAATTCCCACTTCATAAACATTTTAATTCAATTCAAAGTGCTCTTTATTGACAATGGAAAGTACATGTAGGCTATGGGAGAGTGTACTCAGCTTTGTATGAAGGACACTGTCAAGACATAATAGTTTAAATAATGACAGAGAATTTTTAAAGCATCACTATCATGATTAGATGAAAATAAGTGGGGCCCTACCGCTTCCTTCATCTGGTATAATATAAATTTCATCATCTTACTCTTCTGCTTGAATTTTACATTGTTAGTGATGTGTATAATGAAGACTTTGTAGACACATATGGTCAATGACTTGCCTAGGGAATTACTTATTGGCATCAGAGCTCTTAATGTGTAGTTATGGGATATTATCAAAACCTTGGGCATAAGAGGCAACAGGATTCAACAAAAAAAAAATCGTGCTAGGTTTAGAGTCAGAGAACTGAGGTAGAAATTCTGCTTTTGCTACTTGTATGACCTCAGACACTTCATTTAACCTGCCACTCAGTTCCTTGCCTGTTAAATGAAGGGATTAGACTAGAACAACTCTCTTGACCTTTCTAGCTCAACGTCTATGATGCTGTGGTCCTATCATTAAAGACAACATGAAGAACATCATTAAGGACATGAGTACACTGGACCTTGAGTCAGCAAGATGTGAATTAAAATCCAGCCTCAGGCACTCACTAGCTGTGTGAGACCTTGGGCAAGTCACCTAACCTCTCTCTGCCTCAGTTTCCTCATAATAATAGCACTCACCTTATGAGGTTGTTGTAAGGATAAAATTATATTTATATAGTACTATTACAAATGGTACAAATTATAAATACAAATATATACAAATATATTTCATAAGTTCTTTGCAAAACTTTAATTATTTATGCTTAAATAATCATTATTATTATTATATTTGTTTTCAGAAAAAGAGGCAGAATGGTAGGATAGATAGAGAGCCAGGAGGAGACTGGAAATCAGGAAGCTTTGGAGTCA
Organism: Phascolarctos cinereus; assembly: GCF_003287225.1. Lineage (NCBI taxonomy): Eukaryota > Metazoa > Chordata > Mammalia > Diprotodontia > Phascolarctidae > Phascolarctos > Phascolarctos cinereus. The sequence continues at coordinate 227,986,778 of NW_027556098.1, read as the reverse complement.
GAAAGATCTGTATTCAAGACCTGCCTATGCTCCTTGCTGGCTCTGTGACTCTGGTAAGTCATTTAGCTATGCAGAGTTTTGTTTCTTGTTCAGTTGTTTTAGTCATGTCTGACACTTTATGACCCCATTTATGGTTTTCTTGGCAAAGATAATGGAATGGTTTGCCATTTCCTTCTCAAGCTCATTCTACAGATGAGGAAACTGAGGCAAACAAGGTTAAATGGCTTGCCCAGGGTCTCACAGCTAGTAAGGCCAGATTTGAACTCAGGAAGATGAGTCTTGCTGACTTCAAGCCAGTCACAGTAGGCATTATGGCTCCACCTAGCTGCCCTATTCAGAGCAGGTAGCTGAGACTCTGGCAGGGGAGGTTTCCTCACTGGGAGTTCCCTGGAGCAACATAGTCATAAGTCTGATTGTATCTGTATAACTCTATCTCTAGATGATCAAGAAAAGAATTGAGTTGGTCTTATACCAAGAGTGAGGAGTGGGCAATCTGAGTTGTGGTATACATGAAATATTAAAAGAGCCAGAGAAATATGTTCAGGACACTGTAAGGAAGCTCTAAGGAAGATTAAATGAAATCATAGACCAGGATCACATGGGATGAGGAGTGGAAAGGTTGCCATTTGCACTGATGTTGTAGGTAGACTCCCAGATGAGATCTCAGACTCTTTCAAGTATCAAAAAAGAAATGTGTTAGAAACTGTCTTATGTTCTGAACTTGAAATCTTAAACACACACACCACACACACACACACACACACACACACACACACACACATACACACGCAAACACAGCAAGACTAGTGAGAAATTTCAGCTGGCACCCAAAACCCCACTAGTTCATTACACTGTCTGGAAGAAGTAAACAGCAATACGTGACTCAGGGTCTAGAGCTGAGTTTCTCAAGTTGGTCAAAGTGAAGTTTCTTGATATGGAAACCTCTGTTTTGCATCTTATTGGACTCTTTTGTTTAATACTTTATCATACAGAAATAACTGCAATCACAATGTATAAGGATGGTGAGGGGAAAGGGCTGACAGAGCAGTTATATTTTTCTTATTTATGTGACAATTTGAGAGACTTGGCAAGAGGGTCCCTTGGATTTTCTTCCTCCTTTCACCTTCAAAGTTATTTGGACAGCATAAAGGAGGAACAAACCTAGTAATTTAGACTTTGATGAAAGCTAGTCTGACTTGGCAACTTTAAATGGGCATGATTTGGTGGGGGGGTTATGGAGCACATTGGCATAAACAGGTAGAATAACTGATGGGTCCAGACATGTGACCATAAAACTACAAATACGTTGTACCAAGAGAGGAATATGTATTTTTCTGACTTATTTCTGACTCATATTTTCATAGATACATGGCCTCTTGCCCTGGATTGGTGGCATATTTACTCTGGAGGATAAAATAATCTATTCCCTTCCTTTCACCTAGTGTTTTAGGAATACCAATTTAATCACTGTGTGGAGGATGAATTGAGGAGGAACAAACTGGAAGTGAAGATACTAATTATTATAGAGCTGAACCAATACTCTAGACGTGATCTGATGAAAGCAGACAATGCAAGTGTCATCGCACTCCTTCTTCATTGCTACTTCTTAGAAACGTGTTTCCTTCAAAATTCAGATGACGTACCTTTTACATTTTCTGTATGAAACTTTTCTTTACATGTCAGCTATCAGTGACTTGTCTACTCTTTGCCCTTAATAACACACACACACACACACACACACACACACACACACATGCACACACACACACACATCTATAAGTACATATCTTGATAGCATATAAATTCCTAGAAAAAGGGAATCTCTTTCAGTTATGCCTTTGTGTCCTCAATGGTTATCCCAGTGCCTGGAACATAATAGGTAATTAATAAATGCTTATTGATAGATATTGGAAAATCATAGCTGGCTCAGTTCCCTGAGAATAACCTTTTGAACTCTAATTCTTAAAAATGAATATTATCATCAAAGAACTAATTTTTATCGAGCATAAAAATCATGGATTCAGATTGTCATGGGTAGTCTATGATAACCTTAAGAATTGGTGATTTTGTTGCTGTGGGAATTTTATAAAGGTAGATCTCAACCCAATTATTTATTATTTATTTACTTTTAATGTTCATTAAAATTGTTTTTGAGTTCTGAATTCCCTTCTTCTCTCCTACTCCTTTCCCATGATTGTGAGGGCAAGAAGTATTATCAAGCATACATGCAAATCTCAACTCACTTATAATTCAGTCATAAATTTACATTGAAGAGGTGGAGTCAAGGTGGTAAGTTAAAGTCAGCATTTTTGCTCAGCTTACTCAACATGCCTCTTCCACAACAACCCAGACAATATAGCAGATTGAGTTCTGATTACGATATCTGACAAAAAGTCAGAGTAAGTCATTTTTCTGGACCAGGGTAGTTTAAGTTGTGGACACTGGGGTTGAGGGTTGGCCAGGAGTTCAATTCAGCAGCAGACCTGGTAGCAGTGGTAGGGAACACTCCTGTGTATGTGGACAATAAAGGGGCTAGGACTAAATATCAGTTCAGGAAACACTGAGGCAGAAAGAGATCCCAGGGGATTCACTGGGAACAGGAACAGGTGCTATCTGGTTGCTGTGTTCGGGGTTCCATCTGTTCTGGGTCACAGTTCCAGGGATGAGAGGAGCTGTTGTGAGTGAGAGAAACTCTCTCTGAATATGGAATAAGGAATAAGTTCCAAAAGGTTAGTTGTGTGGCTCTGAGCCCAGGAGCAGAATGGGAGACTCAGTTCTAAACTTTAGCTTTATATATAAGACTTCAAGGGAACGATTAGGGTAAGAGATCAAGTCAAGGGAGAGCTAGCAGTTTAGTTGCTCTGAATATGCAGAACTTCCCAGCTGGCTAACAGTTACTGAATCCAGCAGCAGTCTACTAAAACTCAATCACACACAATCCAATAGACCTAAACCTGGGTCAGCAACTTGCAGAACTCTGATCAGAAGGGCAGGGAACAGATCACTCCCTGGATCACATCACTTCAAAAGCACTCAAGACTTGAAGGCCTACAGACTCAGCTATGAAAACAGCAGGACATAAAAAACAGAAAACAAAACAACAACAGCAACAAAAAACAACCTAGAAACTCAGGCCAGGCATCACCAGCCCCCCTGGTCAAGAAGTGAGCAGAGCCCAACACTAACATAAAGGTCAAAGTCAAGAAGTAGGCTGGAAGAATGAACACACGAAAAAGGATCCTAATCATAAAGAGTTACTGTGGTGTCAGGGAAGCTCAAGACACAAACATAGAAGGAGACAATGACTTCAAAATGCCTACAAGCAAAGCCTCAAAGGAAAAAAATATAGAGTGGATACAAGCTCAACAAGAATTCTTGAAAGTGTGAAAGAAAGAGATAAAAAAAAAGAGCAAAAAAAGATCTCAAAAACTAAGTAAGAATAATAGAGGGAAAAATGAGGAAAGAAATGAGAGCTATGCAAAAAAGTTATGAAAAGAGAATTAAAAATTTTGCTTAAAAAAGTAGAAAATATGACTGAAGAAAATAATTATTTAAAGTCTAGAATTGGCCAAATGGTAAAAGAAGTACAAAGTATTATTGAGAAAAATGACTCCTTAAAAATCAGAAATGGCAAAATGGAAGCTAATGGCAACTTGAGACATCAAGAAATAACAAAAATAAAGTAAAAAGACTGAAAAATAGGAAAAATGTGAAATACCTCGTAAGAAAAACAATGGACCTAGAAAATAGATCAAAGAAAGATAGTTTAAAGACAGTTTAATACTTGAAAAGCCATTAACATTAAAAGACCCTTGTTATCATATTTTAAGAAATTATAAAATAAAACTGCACAGATATCTCAGAACCAGAAAAAAAGCAGAAATTGAAAGAATCCACTGGCCACCTCCTGAAAGAAACTCCAAAATGAAAATTCCCCAAAATATCATAGCCAATGTCCAGAATTCCCAGATCAAGAAGAAAATAGTATAAATGACCAGAAAGAATGAATTCAAATACTGTGGACCCACAGTCAAGATCACATAAGATTTAGCAGCCACTTCTCTAAAGAAATGGAGAGCTTGGAATATGGTATTTTTGGAAGGGAAAGGATCTTAGATTATAGCCAACAATAATCTATCCAACAAAACTGAGGATAATCTTACAGGAAAAAAGGATATTTGATGAAATAGACTTTCAAGCATTCCTGACAAAAGGACCAATGTTGAATAGAAAATTTAACATTCAAATACAGGATTCCATAAAAGCACAAAAAAGTAAACATCAGAGAGGAATCATGAGACTAAAAAAGTTAAACAAATTACATTCTTATATGGGGAGAGGATATGTGTAACCCCAAAGAACTTTATCATTATCAGGGATCTTAGAGTCTAATTAGGCAGGGTGTGATTTTATTATGTTGAGATGATTTCAAAAGAAGAATGCAAAGGTGGGGGAGAGGAAGGCACTGGGAAAGGGGTGACAGGAAAGGGAGAATGGAGAAAATTATCTCATATAAATAAGGCATACAAGGAAGAATTTATACAGTGGAGGGAGTAGAGGTGGGGAGCAAATTTGAACCTCACTCTTATCTGGATTAGTTCAAGGAGAGAAAAATAAATGTTCCTAAATAGTTAGGTGCAGAAATTCATCTTATTCAACCAGGAAGTAAGAGGTAAAGGATTAAGAGAAAAGGGATGGGTGATAAGATGGAAGGTAGATTATGGAAAAGCAATGATCAGAAGCAGGAGGAGAAAGGATAAAAAGGAGAGGACAAATTGAAGAGAATAGAATAGAGGGGAATATACAGTTAGTAATCATACCTGTGAAAATGAAAGGGTTAAACTCACTCATAAAATAGAAATGGGTGACAGAATGGAATAGAAACCAGAATCCAACAATATGTTGTTTTCAGAAACACACTTGAAACATAAAGATACATATAGAATTAAAATAAAAAGAGGAGGCACAATCTCTTCTGCTTTAGCTGAAGTAAAAAAGGCAGTTGTGGAAATCATTGTCTCAGTCAAAGTAAAAGAAAAATAGATCTAATTAACAGAAATAAGCAGAGAAACTGCATTTAGCTAAAGGGTACCATAAACAATGAATTAATTTCAATACTGAACATATATGTGTGTGTGTGTATGTACATATATATATATATAATATGTGTGTGTCTATGTGTATATATATAATATGTGTGTGTCTATGTATATATATATATATATAGATAGATATAGATATAGATATAGATATGTAATAAATAATTAAACAATTGACTTCAGTAAAGTTTCAGGTTATAAAATAAATTGACAGAAATCACCAGACTTTCAGTTTATTATGAAAAAAACCCAGCAAGAAGAGGTAGAAAGAGAAATTCAATTTAAAATAACTACACACAGTATAAAATCTTTGGGAATCTACCAGCCAAGACACACGCAGGAACTATATGAACACAATTACAAAGGAGTCTTCACACAAATAAAGAAAAATCTAAATAATTGGGGATATATTAATTGCTTATGGATAGGCCAAGCCAATATAATAAAAATTTCAATATTCCACAAATTGATTTACTTTGGTCAGTGCTGTATCTATTAAACTACCAAAGATATATATTTTTTTAGAGCTAGAAAAAATAATAAATTCATCTGGAGGAAGAAAGGATCAAGAATATCAAGGGAATCAATGAAAAAAAATAAAAGTGGGCCTAGCAATATCAGATCTCAAACCATACTATGAAATTCTAATCATCAAAACAATTTGGTACTGGTTAGGGAATAGAAAGGTTGACCAATGGAACAGATTAGGTACATAACATACAGAAGCAAATGAGGACAGTAACCTAGTGTTTGAGAAATCCAAAGATCCCAGACATTGTTTCATGAACTCATGGACAAAAAAAAAATTGTTGGGAAGACTGGAAAGAAGATTAGCAGAAACTAGGCAGAAACCAACATTTCACATCTTTTACCAAGATAAACTCAAAATGTGTGTGTGAATTAGAGATAAAGGGTGATATTGTTAGCAACTTAATGTAGCAAGAAAGAAATGACCTTTCAAATCTATGGAGAGTGAAAGAGTTCATAAGTAAACAATATTATGACTACACAAGAGAGACTAAACTATCTACAGCCAAATGAGAAAATTGGTACACTAATGTATTCTTGGTAGAGTAGTGAACTTGTTGAACCATTCTGGAGTATAATTTGGAGCTATATCCCAAAAGGCTATAAAACTGTGCCTACCTTTTGACCCAGCAATACTTCTACTAGGTATGTGCCCCAAAGGGATCAAATAAAGAAGAAAAGGACACATACATACAAAAATATTTATAACAGCTCTTTTTGTAGTGGTAAATAATTTGAAACTGAGGAGATGTTCATCAATTGATGAATGACTGAACAATTTATGGTGAATGATTGTAATAGAATATAATCATGATCATGGTGTTTCTCTGCTGAAATACTTCCAACCTCTAGGTTTAAATTCAGCTTCTCTAGCCTGATATTTAAATTACTCTGCCTCTCCCCCCTCCCTCCCTCCCTCCCAGTATAAGTCTAACTTACTTTTCTAACCTTACTTCATTCCCATTACTCCCCTTCACTCCAGTTAAACTGACCTATTAGCTAGTTCCCAAACTCAACACAACACCTCCTACTTCCATGCATTTATAAGAGACCATCATGTATGGCTAGAATGTACTCCTTCCTCAGTGCTACCTCTTCTTTCAAGGCTCAGTTCAGGTACAATGTCTTCCATGTGATTGTCTCAGGTGATAGTACTTTTTTCTTTAAAAATTTCTAGATTATCTTGTCTTGGCTTCTCCCTTGCTCTCATAACTTTCTATCTGATTTTTAATAGTAATACAACAACAAGAACATTCTATAATGCTTTAAATTTTGCAATGTATTTTATAAATATGATCTGATTTTATCCTTTCAACAATCTTAAGAAGTAAGTGCTATTAATAATCTAGTTTTACAGATGAAAAAAAAAACTCGAGGCAGGCAGCAATTAAGTGACTTACTCAGGGCCATACAGCTGGTAAGTGTCTGAGTTCAGATTTGAACTCATGTCTTCTTGACTTCAGGTCCAGTATTCTATCTACTGTGCCTATTTTATTTCTGTCTTTGTCATGCCTCAAGTTGCCAAATCTATAGCACAGTACCTTGAAATGATACATGCTTAATTAATGTTTGTTGGATTAAAATGAGATTGAACTTATGTTTGGTTTTTAGTATCCGTCATTATCTATATAGTACTTATTATCTATAATAGTATCTATTACTTTCCAATATATGGTTAGGCAACTAAAAAAAAGCTACTTTTTGCTATTACTTGATTGAATATAATTCCTTCATAGTGGAAAGATTGCTAGACCAAAGTCAAGAAAGACTAATTCAAATTCTAGCTCCAGTTTTGGAACCCATTTAATGATTTTAACCTGCAATAACAAGAACAAGACATATAATTGTGTATTTTTTTCTTTTCATGCACACTTCTGATGTATCTCAGTGGCATGGACTACATCACGCACAAAGTTCAAAGAAAATAATTCCGTATTGATGTGTAGGTTCTCCAAATGCTTGTTTGAAGATTACAATGCACTAATTTTATTGAGTCATGTGGTGAGTTCTGCACCTCCTCAATAGTGTGAACAAGAGTTTTTCTCATCATCTATATAAAAAATAAAAGAGATAAAAATGTGGCACAGAATCACAAAATCTCAGAGTTAGAAGGTATGTCAGGAGACTAACTGAAGACATTTGTTTCACATGAACCTTCTTTACATTATATACAATCGGTCATCAGACTTCTGCTTTAAGATCTCCAATAAGGAAGAACCATTTTAGGTAGCCCTTTACACTTTTGTTTAGGAAAATTTTCTTTATATTAAGTCCAAATCTATCTCATGTAACTCTTCTTTCTGCCACTTGGGTCAAATCAAAACAGTCCTTCAAATATTTGAAAGTTGCCATCATGTTTATTCCCACCCCACCCTCACCCCTGCTGAGACTTCTCAGGTCTGACAACTACCAGTTCTTTCAAACGATTCTCATGTGGCATAATTTCAAGAACATTTACCATTTTGGTCACTTTCCTCTGGATACTCACCTACTTATCAATGTCCTTCATAAATGCAGTACTTAGACCCAAACACAATACTATGCACATGGTCTGATCAGGGCAGCAAGATTTTTAACTCCCTGGATATTGAATCTCTTTCAACTCAGCCTAAGATCATTTTTTGAGATACACTGTCATCTATGATTTCCTCATTTTGTACCTTTGAAGTTGATTTTTAAATCTAATGATAATATTTTATATCTTGTTAAATTTGGGCAAATGTCTAACTGTCAAGATCTTGCTGAATCCTGATTGTTTTATCCAGTCTGTAAGCAATCCCTTCCTTTAGATTATCAGCAAATTTGACAATATCTCTTGATTCAAGTCAATGATAACAAGTAAAATAGCTCAGGACTAAGCACAGCTTCCTCAAGGATGCTACTTAGTATCCTGCCAAGTTAGCTCATCAGTCTGAACATCTTGAATAGGTACTGTAAATATATAATATTCTGGGGCCATTTTGAGTAGCAGGAAGAGATCAGATTAGGTCACATCCGAGAAATTCTCTGGAATTTCCATAATCCCAAACAACTTTGTTTTAAGTGCTTTTCTTTAACATCAATATATTCCTTGGTCTATTGTTATTATTGTAGTATTAAATTTACTCAATGGCTTATACAATCCATGGCAGTATTTAAATAAGGTCCTCTTGACTGCATCTAGATTTAAATTATAGAAAACTGCAGTCTGAAAGAATCAAAATTAGAGATATTCTGATGGGAAATGGAAAGAAGTAGCATGGAAGACTTTGACAATGGTACTGAGACTATTTTGTAGTAAGAATGAATGACAGCAGATGAAGACCTTGAGTTATAAACCAATGCCCCTAAGTCTTTAAAGGAGCAGTAGGTAGGCCAGATTGTCTATGAAGGATTTATGAAAAGATGTGGATGAGAATAATGAAGCAGGAGGAAAAGAAAAGTTGTAATGTACATCAGCAAAAAAGAGGATTTACAATGAAGAAACAATGGAGGCACCTAAGGACCAAGGACAACAAGGCAAATAAAAAAGCTGCCTTGTAAAAATATGTACAACTTTTATTACTAGAGCTGCCAAACATTAGAAACTTTTTTTATTTT